>NC_091376.1:13206810-13216810 GCF_038502225.1 Cherax quadricarinatus
ACTCACATGTTGCAAACACCAGCACCTGTCACACTCACATGTTGCAAGCACCAGCACCTGTCACACTCACATGTTGCAAACACCAGCACCTGTCACACTCACATGTTGCAAACACCAGCACCTGTCACACTCACATGTTGCAAACACCAACACCTGTCACACTCACATGTTGCAAGCACCAGCACCTGTCACACTCACATGTTACAAACACCAACACCTGTCACACTCACATGTTGCAAACACCAACACCTGTCACACTCACATGTTGCAAACACCAGCACCTGTCACACTCACATGTTGCAAGCACCAGCATCTGTCACACTCACATGTTGCAAACACCAGCACCTGTCACACTCACATGTTGCAAGCACCAGCACCTGTCACACTCACATGTTGCAAACACCAACACCTGTCACACTCACATGTTGCAAGCACCAGCACCTGTCACACACACATGTTGCAAACACCAACACCTGTCACACTCACATGTTGCAAACACCAGCACCTGTCACACTCACATGTTACAAACACCATCACCTGTCACACATGTTACAAACACCAGCACCTGTCACACTCACATGTTGCAAGCACCAGCACCTGTCACACTCACATGTTACAAACACCAGCACCTGTCACACTCACATGTTACAAACACCATCACCTGTCACATGCATGCACCCCAGAAGGTGATCAAAATCTACAGACCAATGGAGAGTTTCTGTCTCCATGTTATTATTGAACATTGGTAAGTGTTCCTTATACTTCAGTTGTCCTCTGAGTTACTGTAGATCACAGTGGTTCAAACACTGCTTCTGTTCCATATCTCAGTATATATGGTGACACCTCGTCAGGTGCCATTGTCTTTGTTGTATATAGGTCTGTTAAAAATGTCTTGACCTCTCCTTGTTGCCTGTCTGTGTATCCTGTCCCCTTGTGTTTCTGGTAGTGTTCCTGCCCCCTTGTGTTTCTGGTAGTGTTCCTGTCCCCTTGTGTTTCTGGTAGCGTTCCTGTCCCCTTGTGTTTCTGGTAGCGTTCCTGTCCCCTTGTGTTTCTGGTAGCGTTCCTGTCCCCTTGTGTTTCTGGTAGCGTTCCTGTCCCCTTGTGTTTCTGGTAGCGTTCCTGTCCCCTTGTGTTTCTGGTAGCGTTCCTGTCCCCTTGTGTTTCTGGTAGCGTTCCTGTCCCCTTGTGTTTCTGGTAGCGTTCCTGTCCCCTTGTGTTTCTGGTAGCGTTCCTGTCCCCTTGTGTTTCTGGTAGCGTTCCTGTCCCCTTGTGTTTCTGGTAACGTTCCTGTCCCCTTGTGTTTCTGGTAGCGTTCCTGTCCCCTTGTATTTCTGGTAGCGTTCCTGTCCCCTTGTGTTTCTGGTAGCGTTCCTGTCCCCTTGTGTTTCTGGTTGCGTTCCTGTCTCCTTGTGTTTCTGATAGCGTTCCTGTCCCCTTGGGTTTCTGGTAGCGTTCCTGTCCCCTTGTGTTTCTGGTTGCGTTCCTGTCCCCTTGTGTTTCTGGTAGCGTTCCTGTTCCCTTGTGTTTCTGGTAGCGTTCCTGTCCCCTTGTGTTTCTGGTAGCGTTCCTGTCCCCTTGGGTTTCTGGTAGCGTTCCTGTCCCCTTGTGTTTCTGGTAGCGTTCCTGTCCCCTTGTGTTTCTGGTAGCGTTCCTGTCCCCTTGGGTTTCTGGTAGCGTTCCTGTCCCCTTGTGTTTCTGGTAGCGTTCCTGTCCCCTTGTGTTTCTGGTAGCGTTCCTGTCCCCTTGTGTTTCTGGTAGCGTTCCTGTCCCCTTGTGTTTCTGGTAGCGTTCCTGTCCCCTTGTGTTTCTGGTAGCGTTCCTGTCCCCTTGTGTTTCTGGTAGCGTTCCTGTCTCCTTGTGTTTCTGGTAGCGTTCGTGTTTTAGGTCTTACAATCAACACTTCACAAACTTACTTGTCATTGTTCGTCTCTCTCCTTTTTTTCAGTTGAATCGATGTTTTCCTGTGGCGTTTCTTCTAATGTGGCTGTAAAGTGATTTTGGTTCAGACTTTGTCTTTGTTGTTCTGCCTGTTTCATCACCCTTGCGTATTCATTTCTTTCTAATCTGCTGTCTTCTGTGTTCTCGTTTGTCCTTCACCTTCTGTAGTTTTCCACTCTTTTGCATTTTTCCTTTCTGCCTCTCTACATCTATTGTTTAACCAAGGGATCTCTCTCTCTCTCTCTCTCTTTCTCTCTCTCTCTCTCTCTCTCTCTCTCTCTCTCTCTCTCTCTCTCTCTCTCTCTCTCTCTCTCTCTCTGTTTCCCCATCTCCTGGGTATAAAGTTCTTTGCTTCCCGACATCTTCCAGCTAGTTACTTCATATCATCCACTGACTTTCTTTCCAGTTCTCTGTCCTGTGCGTGTGTGTGTGTGTCAGAGAGGGAGAGAGAGAGAGAGAGATAGAGATAGCTCGCATGCATTTCACATCCTGGTACAGCAGACGTGGATGTGACAAGCCTGGAGACACGTGTGTGTATGAACGACAGAACTGACGGGTGGACTGATGCCATGAGGTGCCCAGGGGAACAGCACCAAGCCACCTGCTGCCTGCCTTCACCCAGGATAGCAAGGACAAGCCACCTGCTGCCTACCTTCACCCAGGATAGCAAGGACAAGCCACCTGCTGCCTGCCTTCACCCAGGATAGCAAGGACAAGCCACCTGCTGCCTGCCTTCACCCAGGATAGCAAGGACAAGCCACCTGCTGCCTACCTTTACCCAAGATATCAGGAAAAAGCCACCTGCTGCGTACCTTCATCCAGGATAGCAGGAAAAAGCTACCTGCTGCCTACCTTCACCCAGGATAGCAAGGACAAGCCACCTGCTGCCTACCTTCACCCAGGATAGCAAGGACAAGCCACCTGCTGCCTACCTTCACCCAGGATAGCAAGGACAAGCCACCTGCTGCCTACCTTTACCCAAGATATCAGGAAAAAGCCACCTGCTGCCTGCCTTCACCCAGGATAGCAAGGACAAGCCACCTGCTGCCTGCCTTCACCCAGGATAGCAAGGACAAGCCACCTGCTGCCTACCTTTACCCAAGATATCAGGAAAAAGCCACCTGCTGCCTACCTTCACCCAGGATAGCAAGGACAAGCCACCTGCTGCCTACCTTCACCCAGGATAGCAAGGACAAGCCACCTGCTGCCTGCCTTCACCCAGGATAGCAAGGACAAGCCACCTGCTGCCTGCCTTCACCCAGGAAAGCAGCAGCAAGCCAAGCCAGCTTCCCTTTTCATTGAAGGAGATTATCTGCATTACCCCTACTAGTTTAATATATCCCAACGAAAGTAATAATAATAGTAATAATAATAATAATAATTAATGCTTCAGTATTGATATAACGAACACTCGTGTCCTCTTGACCTTTGGCTTAACCTTTGACCTTACTTGTTAGAACACGTTCTGGACACGTATGAAGTAGTGTTGTTATCCTCCAGCAGCGCTTCAAAGGGAGGGGTTGCTTTGATGCCGCTGGAGGGCTCTTGAACCAAGGAAGTGGAGCTACTCTACTTGTACTCAGGGTCAAACCTGATTTCTTGCCATTTTTCACCCCTCAAGGGAGGTTCCTTGATGCTGGTGAGGGCTCTTGATCTACGGAATTGGATCTGTGCTCCAGTTCCTTGAATATCTTCCATCCCCCCCTAAGGCGTTGTATAATCCCTACGGGTTTACTGTTCCCCTATAATAAAATTGTCATTCCTCATATGTAAGACCCTTATGCATTTAGCGCTTCCCCATCACTATAATGATGTGGTTGCCAGGATCGAGTCTCAGCTCCTGGCCCCGCCTCTTTGGTTGTTGGTGGGCCCTCCTGATTTAGTGAGCCTTATCGTACCTAGTCTTAAAGCTATGTATGAATGCTACCCCCCACTATTCCGTTGTCCGTTCTTCATGCTCAAGAAGTATTTCCTAACATTCCTGTTTCTAAGTTTCGGTTGAACTCTCGTATACCTGTTTCCCGCCTCTTGACCATCCTGCCCCTGACCACTCTTAATCATTTCTCTATTTTTTTGGTCATTGATTATGTCAACCCTGGCGACGGCGACGACGGAGTCTTTGTAATGTTATCAGTATTACCAGCTTCAAGTGTCCTCACAGCTTACACAGTATTACCAGCTTCAAGTGTCCTCACAGCTTACACAGTATTATCAGCTTCAAGTGTCCTCACAGCTTACACAGTATTATCAGCTTCAAGTGTCCTCACAGCTTACACAGTATTATCAGCTTCAAGTGTCCTCACAGCTTACACAATATTACCAGCTTCAAGTGTCCTCGCAGCTTACACAGTATTATCAGCTTCAAGTGTCCTCACAGCTTACACAGTATTACCAGCTTCAAGTGTCCTCACAGCTTACACAGTATTATCAGCTTCAAGTGTCCTCACAGCTTACACAGTATTACCAGCTTCAAGTGTCCTCACAGCTTACACAGTATTACCAGCTTCAAGTGTCCTCACAGCTTACACAGTATTATCAGCTTCAAGTGTCCTCACAGCTTACACAGTATTATCAGCTTCAAGTGTCCTCACAGCTTACACAGTATTATCAGCTTCAAGTGTCCTCACAGCTTACACAGTATTATCAGCTTCAAGTGTCCTCACAGCTTACACAATAGTTCTGAAACTAGTTTCGTTGCAAATCTTTGTAATTTTTCTGTTACGGTGACATGACTGTTAAGGTGTGGGTTGACATGTTTGCCGGACGAGCATTACCTGCAGAGGTTACCAGGTTGATGTGAACCTCAGGGGATATGCTCGGTACTTTGCCGACCCTGAGGTCCCTTTGAAGGTTGCAGCCTTTGTTCCCCGAGGCCATGCTCCATTTCTGGTCTTCTTAGTCTTGCAGTTTTCGTAACTTTGCAGTTACCAAGGTTGACGTCGAGTAGGTACATGCCAGACCATACCTGTAGTTTATCCAGGTTCCTTATTCTTTGTATTTTCTACTTTATTTCCACAACATCAGCGACCAGGGACACCTCAGAGTCTTCTGTCATCTTCACGTTCACCACAACACTAGGGGCACCAGTACTGATTCTTGGGGTACCCCGCCTCTCATTCTTGCCCATTCTGATAATTCTACCTAGATATTCTTTTTCTTCCTGTTAAGTATTTTTTGATAGTGTGCACTCACCTGTATGTAGTTGCAGGGGTCGAGCAACTTCTCCTGGCCCTGTATGGGCTCTGTAAGTCACTCGTGTGTGTGTGTGTGTGTGTGTGTGTGTGTGTGTGTGTGTGTGTGTGTGTGTGTATGTGTGAGTGTGTGTGTGTGTGTGTGTGTGTATGTGTGTGCAGGTAGGCGTACGTGCACATGCACGTACACTAAGCCGTGCCTGAGGGGGTAGAGCACCTGAGTCAGGGTCAGACAGGTGTACGTACACATGCACGTACACTAAGCCGTGCCTGAGGGGGTAGAGCACCAGAGTCAGGGTCAGTCAGGCAGGTGTACGTACACATGCACGTACACTAAGCCGTGCCTGAGGGGTAGAGCACCTGAGTCAGGGTCAGACAGGCGTACGTGCACATGCACGTACACTAAGCCGTGCCTGAGGGGGGTAGAGCACCAGAGTCAGGGTCAGTCACACAGGTGTACGTACACATGCACGTACACAAAGCCGTGCCTGACGAGGTAGAGCACCAGAGTCAGGGTCAGTCAGACAGGTGTACGTACACATGCACGTACACAAAGCCGTGCCTGAGGGGGTAGAGCACCAGAGTCAGGGTCAGTCAGACAGGCGTACGTGCACATGCGCGTACACTAAGCCGTGCCTGAGGGGGTAGAGCACCAGAGTCAGGGTCAGTCAGACAGGCGTACGTGCACATGCGCGTACACTAAGCCGTGCCTGAGGGGGTAGAGCACCAGAGTCAGGGTCAGTCAGGCAGGTGTACGTACACATGCACGTACACAAAGCCGTGCCTGAGGGGGTAGAGCACCAGAGTCAGGGTCAGTCAGGCAGGTGTACGTACACATGCACGTACACAAAGCCGTGGCTGAGGGGGTAGAGCACCAGAGTCAGGGTCAGTCAGGCAGGTGTACGTACACATGCACGTACACTAAGCCGTGGCTGAGGGGGTAGAGCACCAGAGTCAGGGTCAGTCAGGTGTACGTACACATGCACGTACACTAAGCCGTGGCTGAGGGGGTAGAGCACCAGAGTCAGGGTCAGTCAGGCAGGTGTACGTACACATGCACGTACACTAAGCCGTGGCTGAGGGGGTAGAGCACCAGAGTCAGGGTCAGTCAGGCAGGTGTACGTACACATGCACGTACACTAAGCCGTGGCTGAGGGGGTAGAGCACCAGAGTCAGGGTCATTCAGGCAGGTGTACGTACACATGCACGTACACTAAGCCGTGGCTGAGGGGGTAGAGCACCAGAGTCAGGGTCAGTCAGGTGTACGTACACATGCACGTACACTAAGCCGTGCCTGAGGAAGTAGAGCACCAGAGTCAGGGTCAGTCAGGTGTACGTACACATGCACGTACACTAAGCCGTGCCTGAGGGGGTAGAGCACCAGAGTCAGGGTCAGTCAGGTGTACGTACACATGCACGTACACTAAGCCGTGGCTGAGGGGGTAGAGCACCAGAGTCAGGGTCAGTCAGGCAGGTGTACGTACACATGCACGTACACTAAGCCGTGGCTGAGGGGGTAGAGCACCAGAGTCAGGGTCAGTCTCTTTAACATTGCATCGAGTAACGTTGGTTACCTCTTGTTATATGTGTGTGTGTGTGTGTGTGTGTGTGTGTGTGTGTGTGTGTGTGTGTGTGTGTGTGTGTGTGTGTGTGTGTGTGTGTGTGTTCGTGTGTGTGTGTGTGTGTGTGTGTATACTCACCTAATTGTACTCGCCTAATTGTGGTTGCAGGGGTCGATACTCAGCTCCTGGCCCCGCCTCTTCACTGATCGCTACTGGATCCCCTCTCTCTCTGCTTCCTGAGCTTTGTCATACCTCTTCTTAAAACTATGTATGGTTCCTGCCTCCACTACTTCACTTGCTAGGCTATTCCACTTCCTGACAACTCTATGACTGATGAAATGCTTTCTAACGTCCCTGAGACTCGTCTGAGTCTTCAGCTTCCAGTTGTGACCCCTTGTCCCTGTGTCCCCTCTCTGGAACATCCTATCTCTGTCCACCTTGTCTATTCCCCGCAGTATCTTGTATGTCGTTATCATGTCTCCCCTGACCCTTCTGTCCTCCAGTGTCGTCAGTCCGATTTCCCTTAACCTTTCCTCGTACGACATTCCCTTGAGCTCTGGGACTAGCCTTGTTGGAAACCTTTGTACTTTCTCTAACTTCTTGACGTGCGTGACCAGGTGTGGGTTCCAGACTGGTGCTGCATACTCCAGTATGGGCCTAACATACATAGTGTACAGTTTTTGAACGATTCCTTATTAAGGTATCGGAACGCTATTCTCGGGTTTGCCAGGCGCCCGTATGCTGCAGCGGTTATTTGGTTGATGTGTGCCTCCGGTGATGTGCTCGGTGTTATGGTCACCCCAAGGTCTTTCTCCCTGAATGAGGTCTGTAGTCTTTGTCCACCTAGCCTATACTCTGTCTGCGGTCTTCTTTGCCCCTCCCCAATCTTCATGACTTAGCATTTGGCTGGATTGAATTCGAGAAGCCAGTTGCTGGACCACATGTCCAGCCTGTCCAGGTCTCTTTGCAGTCCTGCCTCATCTTCGTCCGATTTAATTCTTCTCATCAACTTCACGTCATCTGCGAACAGGGACACTTCAGAGTCTATTCCTTCCATCATGTCGTTCACATATATCAAAAATAGCACTGGTCCTAGAACTGACCCCTGTGGGACCCCGCTCGTAACATTCGCCCACTGTGATACCTCTTCACGTACCATGACTCGTTGCTGCCTCCCTGTCAGGTATTCCCTTATCCATTGCAGTGCCCTCCCTTTTACGTGCGCCTGATCCTCCAGCTTCTGCACTAATCTCTTGTGGGGAACTGTGTCAAAGGCCTTCCTGCAGTCTAGGAAAAAGCAATCTACCCACCCCTCTCTCTCGTGTCTTACTTCTGTTACCTTGTCATAAAACTCCAGGAGGTTTGTGATACAAGATTTGCCTTCCATGAACCCATGCTGGTTTTCATTTATAATCTTGTTCCTTTCCAGGTGTTTGACCACTCTCCTCCTGATAATCTTCTCCATGACTTTGCACACAATACATGTCAGAGACACAGGTCTGTAGTTTAGCGCCTCGTTTCTGTTTCCTTTCTTAAATATGGGGACTACATTAGCTGTCTTCCATTTCTCAGGTAGTTGCCCAGTTTCAAGGGATGTGTTGAAGATTGTGGTTAGAGGCACGCACAGCATCTCTGCTCCTTCTCTAAGGACCCATGGGGAGATGTTGTCCGGTCCCATCGCCTTTGAGGTGTCAAGGTCACTTAAGAGCTTCTTCACCTCCTCCTCAGTTGTTCGTATGTTATCCAACACTTGTTGGTATATTCCCTCTTGATGTTCCCTTCTGTGCTGTCTTCCCACAGCCCTTCCTGTCTCTACTGTAAAAACTTCCTTAAATCTCCTGTTCAGCTCCTCACATACCTCCTGATCATTTCTTGTGAGTTCTCCACCTTCTGTCCTTAATCTGATCACCTGGTCTTTGACTGTTGTCTTCCTCCTGATGTGGCTATACAACAGTTTCGGGTCAGTCTTGATTCTCGATGCTATGTCATTTTCATACTGTCGCTGGGCCTCCCTCCTTACCTGTGCGTACTCATTCCTGGCTCTGCGACTGATCTCCCTATTTTCGTGTGTTCTCTGCCTTCTGTACCTTTTCCATTCTCTATTGCACTTTGTTTTTGCCTCCTTACACTGTCGGGTAAACCAGGGGCTCGTTCTGGCCTTCCCGTTGTTACTGTTGCCCTTGGGAATAAACCTTTCCACTGCCTCCTTGCATTTTGTTGTTACATATTCCATCATTTCATTTACTGGCTTTCCTGCCAGTTCTCTGTCCCAGTGGACGTCCCGCAGGAAGTTCTTCAACCCTATTTAGTCCCCTCTTTTATAGTCAGGCTTTTCCCATTCAACTCCTGTTATTCTCTCCACTTGCAGCTCTACTATGTATTCAAAGCACAGAACCACGTGGTCGCTAGCTCCTAGGGGACTCTCATACTTGATGTCCTCAATATCTGAGCTGCCCAGGGTGAACACAAGGTCCAGTCTTGCTGGTTCATCCTCCCCTCTCACTCTGGTAGTGTCCTTAACATGTTGGTGCATGAGGTTTTCCAGCACCACGTCCAACATCCTGGCTCTCCATGTTTCGGGACCCACATGTGGCTCCACGTTTTCCCAGTCAATCTCCCTGTGGTTGAAATCCCCCATAACCAGCAACTTTGCTCTGCTGGAGTGAGCTCTTCTTGCCACCTCAGCAAGTGTGTCCACCATTGCTCTGTTGCTCTCTTCATATTCCTCTCTTGGCCTCCTGCAGTTCTGTGGTGGATTATACATCACTGCAATGACCATTTTGTGTTCCCCAGACTGAAGTGTACCTGCTATGTAGTCTCTCTCTCCCGTCTCATCTATTCCTTCCATTTTCTCGAATTTCCATCTGTTTTTTACGAGCAGATCAACCCCACCTCCCCCTCTGCCCCTTCTATCTTTCCTCATGATCTGGTATCCTGGTGGGAAGATTGCATCTGTTATTGTCTCCATGAGTTTTGTTTCTGTAACTGATATGATGTCTGGGGACTTCTCATTGATTCTTTCTTGCCATTCCTCATGTTTATTCGTTAATCCATGTGCATTTGTGTACCAAACCTTCAACTTCTGTTCTAATACTGTAACTGTGGTGCGGGGGGTGGGAACAGAGGGATCGGTGTGTGATGGTTGGTTTGGATTGTTCAGTTGCCTTGGGGGTGTCGTGGCTGGAGTCCTTCTGCAGGTGTTTCTGGGGGGTGTGCTTGTCCTTCCATTTGATCCTGGGTTATTCTGCTCTCCTTTTTCATTTCCTCCCATTTATCTTTTCGTTTTTGAACTCTCTCTTTCATCGTCTT
>NC_091376.1:13221810-13241810 GCF_038502225.1 Cherax quadricarinatus
GATGGCACAGTGTGCCATCTGGCACCCACACACTGTGACGGTCTGACACTTTACACTTCTGTCATGCCTCAGAGATTGTTGTCTCCTGTCTGTTGTTATTCTTGCAACAATACACCGCTCCTGATGACGCAAGGAGAATGAGAAAGATCTTGACATAAATTTCCAGCCCTTTGTATATATATATATATATATAGATATATATATATATATATATATAGAGGTGTATACGCGTATATTGGAAAATTATTGCTTATATTCAGAAATTTCTTTGGGGATTTATATAGTGAATATTGAGAGAAGGTAGTAGAGGGGTAGTGGGTAGAGGAGGGGTAGTGGGTAGGGGAGGGGTTGTGGGTAGGGGATGGGTTGTGTGTAGGTGAGGGAGGGGTTGTGGGTAGGGGAAGGAGTGTTATCAGCACACATGGTAGAGCTAGCTTTACTGACTCACTCTTAGATAACACACTCGCTCCCTTTATGTACACCAGCTTACTGCTACCAGCTACCCAGTTACCAGCTACCCGCTTCCAGCTACCCGCTACTGGCTTCCCACTGCCAGCTACCCGTACCAGCTACCAGCTACCATCTAACCGCTGCCAGTTACCTGCTGCCAGCTACCCGCTATCATCTACCCACTGCCAGCTACCGGCTACCCGCTACCGGCTACCCGCTGCCAGCTACCCGCTACCCGTCACACCCGCCCACGTCTATCCTCCCTTGCTGTCGCCCATACCTGCCAACGCCCACATTTCCACCCTTGCCGCCCGTACGCCCGCCCAGCCTCGCCAGTGCACCAACGTGTCATGCTCCTCCTGCTGCTCCTCCTGCTCCTCCTCCTGCTGCTCCTCCTGCTCCTCCTCCTGCTCCTCCTCATATTCGGACACATGGCCAGGAAACGTGCCAAATGGCCTGTGTCCAGGCGGCCACACACATTGTGTCACTCCTCAATCTCAGCCACATCTCAGCCATATATCAGCCATATATCAGCCTTGTCAACCATATGTCAGCCATCTCAGCCATTGCAGGAGGGAGGATTTGCAGCAAAGCCACCTTACCCTGGCTTGTTCATATGCTGACTTTCCGTGTGTGTGTGTGTGTGTGTGTGTGTGTGTGTGTGTAAATCTTGATTAAGACTCTTTAAATCCCCAGAAATTGTAGTCCCCAGAGATGGTGGTCCCCAGAGATTGTGGTCCCCAGAGATTGTGGTCCACCAGGGATTGTGGTCCCCAGAGATTGTGGTCCCCAGAGATTGTGGTCTCCAGAGATTGTGGTCCCCAGAGATTGTGGTCCCCCAGGGATTGTGGTCCCCAGAGATTGTGGTCCCCAGAGATTGTGGTCCCCAGAGATGGTGGTCCCCAGAGATTGTGGTCCCCAGAGATTGTGGTCCCCAGAGATTGTGGTCCCCCAGGGATTGTGGTCCCCAGAGATTGTGGTCCCCAGAGATTGTGGTCTCCAGAGATTGTGGTCCCCAGAGATTGTGGTCCCCCAGGGATTGTGGTCCCCAGAGATTGTGGTCCCCAGAGATTGTGGTCCCCAGAGATTGTGGTCCCCAGAGATTGTGGTCCCCAGAGATTGTGGTCCCCAGAGATTGTGGTCTCCAGAGATTGTGGTCCCCAGAGATTGTGGTCCCCAGAGATTGTGGTCCCCCAGAGATTGTGGTCCCCAGAGATTGTGGTCCCCAGAGATTGTGGTCCCCCAGAGATTGTGGTCCCCAGAGATTGTGGTCCCCAGAGATTGTGGTCCCCAGAGATTGTGGTCCCCCAGAGATTGTGGTCCCCAGGGATTGTGGTCCCCAGAGATTGTGGTCCCCAGAGATTGTGGTCCCCCAGAGATTGTGGTCCCCAGAGATTGTGGTCCCCAGAGATTGTGGTCCCCAGAGATTGTGGTCCCCAGAGATTGTGGTCTCAAGAGATTGTGGTCCCCCAGGGATTGTAGTAATGAGAACTTGTGCAAATAAACACAGTTCGTAAGAGAGGGAGAGAGAGAGAGAGAAAGAGAGGGAGAGAGTGAGAGAGAGAGAGAGAGAGAGAGAGAGAGAGAGAGAGGGAGAGAGAGAGAGAGAGTGAGAGAGAGAGAGAGAGAGAGAGAGAGAGAGAGAGAGAGAGAGAGAGTGAGAGAGGGGGGAAGTTATGTGGGGTTATTATCCCCTCAGTGAAAACTCAATTTCCCCTCACACCAACACTGGTCTAAGTTTGTCTTGTGTGAGGGGGAAAGACAAGGTACTTTCCCCTCCCTTCCCCCCAGACACCACCTGTGTCCTCCCTTCACACCTGTGTCCTCCCCTCACACCACCTGTGTCCTCCCCTCACCAAATGTGTCCCTTCACACCACCTGTGTCCTCGCCTCACACCAACTGTGTCCTCCCCTCACACCACCTGTGTCCTCCCCTCACCAAATGTGTCCCTTCACACCAACTGTGTCCTCCCCTCACACCACCTGTGTCCTCACCTCACACCACCTGTGTTCTCCCCTCACACCACCTGGGTTCTCCCTCTCTTCTCTGTACATCTTCTCTCCCCTCAATTTGCTTCATTCTCCCCTCACTTCACATGTAATGGACTGGTCAAATTCCTATGTGCTTATATGTCCTTCCCCTCACACTGTGTGTACCTGTGTAGTGACCCCTCACACTGTGTGTACCTGTGTAGTGACCCCTCACACAGTGTGTACTTGTGTAGTGTCCCCTCACACTGTATGTGTGCTTGTGTAGTGTCCCCTCACACTGTGTGTGTACCTGTTTAGTGTCCCCTCACACTGTGTGTGTACCTGTGTAGTGTCCCCTCACACTGTGTGTGTACCTGTGTAGTGTCCCCTCACACTGTGTGTGTACCTGTTTAGTGTCCCCTCACACTGTGTGTGTGCTTGTTTAGTGTCCCCTCACACTGTGTGTGTACCTGTGTAGTGTCCCCTCACACTGTGTGTACCTGTGTAGTGACCCCTCACACAGTGTGTACCTGTGTAGTGTCCCCTCACACTGTATGTGTGCTTGTGTAGTGTCCCCTCACACTGTGTGTGTACCTGTTTAGTGTCCCCTCACACTGTGTGTGTACCTGTGTAGTGTCCCCTCACACTGTGTGTGTACCTGTGTAGTGTCCCCTCACACTGTGTGTGTACCTGTTTAGTGTCCCCTCACACTGTGTGTGTGCTTGTTTAGTGTCCCCTCACACTGTGTGTGTACCTGTGTAGTGTCCCCTCACACTGTGTGTGTACCTGTGTAGTGTCCCCTCACACTGTGTGTGTACCTGTGTAGTGTCCCCTCACACTGTGTGTGTACCTGTGTAGTGTCCCCTCACACTGTGTGTGTACCTGTGTAGTGACCCCTCACACTGTGTGTGTACCTGTGTAGTGTCCCCTCACACTGTGTGTGTACCTGTGTAGTGACCCCTCACACTGTGTGTGTACCTGTGTAGTGTCCCCTCACACTGTGTGTGTACCTGTGTAGTGTCCCCTCACACTGTGTGTGTACCTGTGTAGTGTCCCCTCACACTGTGTGTGTACCTGTGTAGTGTCCCCTCACACTGTGTGTGTACCTGTGTAGTGTCCCCTCACACTGTGTGTGTACCTGTGTAGTGTCCCCTCACACTGTGTGTGTACCTGTGTAGTGTCCCCTCACACTGTGTGTGTACCTGTGTAGTGTCCCCTCACACTGTGTGTGTACCTGTGTAGTGTCCCCTCACACTGTGTGTGTGCTTGTGTAGTGTCCCCTCACACTGTGTGTGTACCTGTGTAGTGTCCCCTCACACTGTGTGTGTGCTTGTGTAGTGACCCCTCACACTGTGTGTGTGCTTGTGTAGTGTCCCCTCACACTGTGTGTGTACCTGTGTAGTGTCCCCTCACACTGTGTGTGTGCTTGTGTAGTGTCCCCTCACACTGTGTGTGTACCTGTGTAGTGTCCCCTCACACTGTGTGTGTGCTTGTGTAGTGTCCCCTCACACTGTGTGTGTGCTTGTGTAGTGTCCCCTCACACTGTGTGTGTACCTGTGTAGTGTCCCCTCACACTGTGTGTGTGCTTGTGTAGTGTCCCCTCACACTGTATGTGTACCTGTGTAGTGTCCCCTCACACTGTGTGTGTGCTTGTGTAGTGTCCCCTCACACTGTGTGTGTGCTTGTGTAGTGACCCCTCACACTGTGTGTGTGCTTGTGTAGTGTCCCCTCACACTGTATGTGTACCTGTGTAGTGTCCCCTCACACTGTGTGTGTGCTTGTGTAGTGTCCCCTCACACTGTGTGTGTGCTTGTGTAGTGTCCCCTCACACTGTATGTGTACCTGTGTAGTGTCCCCTCACACTGTGTGTGTGCTTGTGTAGTGTCCCCTCACACTGTGTGTGTACCTGTGTAGTGTCCCCTCACACTGTGTGTGTGCTTGTGTAGTGTCCCCTCACACTGTGTGTGTGCTTGTGTAGTGTCCCCTCATACTGTATGTGTACCTGTGTAGTGTCCCCTCACACTGTGTGTGTGCTTGTGTAGTGTCCCCTCACACTGTGTGTGTGCTTGTGTAGTGTCCCCTCACACTGTATGTGTACCTGTGTAGTGTCCCCTCACACTGTGTGTGTGCTTGTGTAGTGTCCTCTCACACTGTATGTGTACCTGTGTAGTGTCCCCTCACTCTGTGTGTGTGCTTGTGTAGTGTCCCCTCACACTGTGTGTGTGCTTGTGTAGTGTCCCCTCACACTGTGTGTGTGCTTGTGTAGTGTCCCCTCACACTGTGTGTGTGCTTGTGTAGTGTCCCCTCACACTGTGTGTGTGCTTGTGTAGTGTCCCCTCACACTGTGTGTGTGCTTGTGTAGTGTCCCCTCACACTGTGTGTGTGCTTGTGTAGTGTCCCCTCACACTGTATGTGTGCTTGTGTAGTGTCTCCTCACACTGTGTGTGTACCTGTGTAGTGTCCCCTCACACTGTGTGTGTGCTTGTGTAGTGTCCCCTCACACTGTGTGTGTACCTGTGTAGTGTCCCCTCACACTGTGTGTGTGCTTGTGTAGTGTCTCCTCACACTGTGTGTGTACCTGTGTAGTGTCTCCTCACACTGTGTGTGTACCTGTGTAGTGTCCCCTCACACTGTGTGTGTACCTGTGTAGTGTCCCCTCACACTGTGTGTGTACCTGTGTAGTGTCCCTCACACTGTATGTGTACCTGTGTAGTGTCCCCTCACACTGTGTGTGCACCTGTGTAGTGTCCCCTCACACTGTATGTGTACCTGTGTAGTGTCCCCTCACACTGTGTGTGCACCTGTGTAGTGTCCCTCACACTGTGTGTGTGCTTGTGTAATGTCCCCTCACTGTGTGTGCACCTGTGTAGTGTCCCCTCACACTGTGTGTGTACCTGTGTAGTGTCCCTCACACTGTGTGTGTGCTTGTGTAGTGTCCCCTCACACTGTGTGTGCACCTGTGTAGTGTCCCCTCACACTGTATGTGTACCTGTGTAGTGTCTCCTCACACTGTGTGTGCACCTGTGTAGTGTCCCCTCACACTGTATGTGTACCTGTGTAGTGTCCCCTCACACTGTGTGTGTACCTGTGTAGTGTCTCCTCACACTGTGTGTGTACCTGTGTAGTGTCCCCTCACACTGTGTGTGTACCTGTGTAGTGTCCCCTCACACTGTGTGCACCTGTGTAGTGTCTCCTCACACTGTATGTGTACCTGTGTAGTGTCTCCTCACACTGTGTGTGCACCTGTGTAGTGTCCCCTCACACTGTATGTGTACCTGTGTAGTGTCCCTTCACACTGTGTGTGCACCTGTGTAGTGTCCCCTCACACTGTATGTGTACCTGTGTAGTGTCCCCTCACACTGTGTGTGCACCTGTGTAGTGTCCCTCACACTGTGTGTGTGCTTGTGTAGTGTCCCCTCACTGTGTGTGCACCTGTGTAGTGTCCCCTCACACTGTGTGTGTACCTGTGTAGTGTCCCCTCACACTGTGTGTGTACCTGTGTAGTGTCCCCTCACACTGTGTGTGTACCTGTGTAGTGACCCCTCACACTGTGTGTGTACCTGTGTAGTGTCCCCTCACACTGTGTGTGTACCTGTGTAGTGACCCCTCACACTGTGTGTGTACCTGTGTAGTGTCCCCTCACACTGTGTGTGTACCTGTGTAGTGTCCCCTCACACTGTGTGTGTACCTGTGTAGTGTCCCCTCACACTGTGTGTGTACCTGTGTAGTGTCCCCTCACACTGTGTGTGTACCTGTGTAGTGTCCCCTCACACTGTGTGTGTACCTGTGTAGTGTCCCCTCACACTGTGTGTGTACCTGTGTAGTGTCCCCTCACACTGTGTGTGTACCTGTGTAGTGTCCCCTCACACTGTGTGTGTACCTGTGTAGTGTCCCCTCACACTGTGTGTGTGCTTGTGTAGTGTCCCCTCACACTGTGTGTGTACCTGTGTAGTGTCCCCTCACACTGTGTGTGTGCTTGTGTAGTGACCCCTCACACTGTGTGTGTGCTTGTGTAGTGTCCCCTCACACTGTGTGTGTACCTGTGTAGTGTCCCCTCACACTGTGTGTGTGCTTGTGTAGTGTCCCCTCACACTGTGTGTGTACCTGTGTAGTGTCCCCTCACACTGTGTGTGTGCTTGTGTAGTGTCCCCTCACACTGTGTGTGTGCTTGTGTAGTGTCCCCTCACACTGTGTGTGTACCTGTGTAGTGTCCCCTCACACTGTGTGTGTGCTTGTGTAGTGTCCCCTCACACTGTATGTGTACCTGTGTAGTGTCCCCTCACACTGTGTGTGTGCTTGTGTAGTGTCCCCTCACACTGTGTGTGTGCTTGTGTAGTGACCCCTCACACTGTGTGTGTGCTTGTGTAGTGTCCCCTCACACTGTATGTGTACCTGTGTAGTGTCCCCTCACACTGTGTGTGTGCTTGTGTAGTGTCCCCTCACACTGTGTGTGTGCTTGTGTAGTGTCCCCTCACACTGTATGTGTACCTGTGTAGTGTCCCCTCACACTGTGTGTGTGCTTGTGTAGTGTCCCCTCACACTGTGTGTGTACCTGTGTAGTGTCCCCTCACACTGTGTGTGTGCTTGTGTAGTGTCCCCTCACACTGTGTGTGTGCTTGTGTAGTGTCCCCTCATACTGTATGTGTACCTGTGTAGTGTCCCCTCACACTGTGTGTGTGCTTGTGTAGTGTCCCCTCACACTGTGTGTGTGCTTGTGTAGTGTCCCCTCACACTGTATGTGTACCTGTGTAGTGTCCCCTCACACTGTGTGTGTGCTTGTGTAGTGTCCTCTCACACTGTATGTGTACCTGTGTAGTGTCCCCTCACTCTGTGTGTGTGCTTGTGTAGTGTCCCCTCACACTGTGTGTGTGCTTGTGTAGTGTCCCCTCACACTGTGTGTGTGCTTGTGTAGTGTCCCCTCACACTGTGTGTGTGCTTGTGTAGTGTCCCCTCACACTGTGTGTGTGCTTGTGTAGTGTCCCCTCACACTGTGTGTGTGCTTGTGTAGTGTCCCCTCACACTGTGTGTGTGCTTGTGTAGTGTCCCCTCACACTGTATGTGTGCTTGTGTAGTGTCTCCTCACACTGTGTGTGTACCTGTGTAGTGTCCCCTCACACTGTGTGTGTGCTTGTGTAGTGTCCCCTCACACTGTGTGTGTACCTGTGTAGTGTCCCCTCACACTGTGTGTGTGCTTGTGTAGTGTCTCCTCACACTGTGTGTGTACCTGTGTAGTGTCTCCTCACACTGTGTGTGTACCTGTGTAGTGTCCCCTCACACTGTGTGTGTACCTGTGTAGTGTCCCCTCACACTGTGTGTGTACCTGTGTAGTGTCCCTCACACTGTATGTGTACCTGTGTAGTGTCCCCTCACACTGTGTGTGCACCTGTGTAGTGTCCCCTCACACTGTATGTGTACCTGTGTAGTGTCCCCTCACACTGTGTGTGCACCTGTGTAGTGTCCCTCACACTGTGTGTGTGCTTGTGTAATGTCCCCTCACTGTGTGTGCACCTGTGTAGTGTCCCCTCACACTGTGTGTGTACCTGTGTAGTGTCCCTCACACTGTGTGTGTGCTTGTGTAGTGTCCCCTCACACTGTGTGTGCACCTGTGTAGTGTCCCCTCACACTGTATGTGTACCTGTGTAGTGTCTCCTCACACTGTGTGTGCACCTGTGTAGTGTCCCCTCACACTGTATGTGTACCTGTGTAGTGTCCCCTCACACTGTGTGTGTACCTGTGTAGTGTCTCCTCACACTGTGTGTGTACCTGTGTAGTGTCCCCTCACACTGTGTGTGTACCTGTGTAGTGTCCCCTCACACTGTGTGCACCTGTGTAGTGTCTCCTCACACTGTATGTGTACCTGTGTAGTGTCTCCTCACACTGTGTGTGCACCTGTGTAGTGTCCCCTCACACTGTATGTGTACCTGTGTAGTGTCCCTTCACACTGTGTGTGCACCTGTGTAGTGTCCCCTCACACTGTATGTGTACCTGTGTAGTGTCCCCTCACACTGTGTGTGCACCTGTGTAGTGTCCCTCACACTGTGTGTGTGCTTGTGTAGTGTCCCCTCACTGTGTGTGCACCTGTGTAGTGTCCCCTCACACTGTGTGTGCACCTGTGTAGTGTCCCCTCACACTGTGTGTGCACCTGTGTAGTGTCCCCTCACACTGTGTGTGTGCTTGTGTAGTGTCCCCTCACTGTGTGTGCACCTGTGTAGTGTCCCCTCACACTGTATGTGTACCTGTGTAGTGTCCCCTCACTGTGTGTGCACCTGTGTAGTGTCCCCTCACTGTGTGTGTACCTGTGTACTGTCTCCTCACACTGTGTGTGTGCTTGTGTAGTGACCCCTCACTGTGTGTGCACCTGTGTAGTGTCCCCTCACACTGTGTGTGTGCTTGTGTAGTGTCTCCTCACTGTGTGTGCACCTGTGTAGTGTCCCCTCACTGTGTGTGCACCTGTGTAGTGTCCCCTCACTGTGTGTGTGCTTGTGTAGTGTCCCCTCACTGTGTGTGCACCTGTGTAGTGTCCCCTCACACTGTGTGTGTGCTTGTGTAGTGTCTCCTCACTGTGTGTGCACCTGTGTAGTGTCCCTCACACTGTGTGTGCACCTGTGTAGTGTCTCCTCACACTGTGTGTGCACCTGTGTAGTGTCCCTCACACTGTGTGTGCACCTGTGTAGTGTCCCCTCACACTGTGTGTGTACCTGTGTAATGTCCCCTCACACTGTGTGTGCACCTGTGTAATGTCCCCTCACACTGTGTGTGCACCTGTGTAGTGTCCCCTCACACTGTGTGTGCACCTGTGTAGTGTCCCTCACACTGTGTGTGCACCTGTGTAGTGTCCCCTCACACTGTGTGTGTACCTGTGTAGTGTCCCCTCACACTGTGTGTGCACCTGTGTAATGTCCCCTCACACTGTGTGTGCACCTGTGTGTGTCCCCTCACACTGTGTGTGCACCTGTGTAGTGTCCCCTCACACTGTGTGTGCACCTGTGTAGTGTCCCTCACACTGTGTGTGCACCTATGTAGTGACCCCTCACACTGTGTGTGTGCTTGTGTAGTGTCCCCTCACTGTGTGTGCACCTGTGTAGTGTCCCTCACACTGTGTGTGTGCTTGTGTAGTGTCCCCTCACTGTGTGTGTACCTGTGTAATGTCCCCTCACACTATGTGCCTGTGTAGTGTCCCCTCACACTGTGTGTGCACCTGTGTAGTGTCCCTCACACTGTGTGTGCACCTGTGTAGTGTCCCCTCACACTGTGTGTGTGCTTGTGTAGTGTCCCCTCACTGTGTGTGCACCTGTGTAGTGTCCCTCACACTGTGTGTGCACCTGTGTAGTGTCTCCTCACACTGTGTGTGTACCTGTGTAGTGTCCCCTCACTGTGTGTGTACCTGTGTAGTGTCCCCTCACACTGTGTGTACCTGTGTAATGTCCCCTCACACTATGTGCCTGTGTAGTGTCCCCTCACACTGTGTACATATGTAGTGTCCCCTCACTGTGTAATGTCCCCTCACACTATGTGCCTGTGTAGTGTCCCCTCACACTATGTGCCTGTGTAGTGTCCCCTCACACTATGTACCTGTGTAGTGTCCCCTCACACTGTGTACATATGTAGTGTCCCCTCACACTGTGTACATATGTAGTGTCCCCTCACACTGTGTGTACCTGTGTAATGTCCCCTCACACTATGTGCCTGTGTAGTGTCCCCTCACACTGTGTACATATGTAGTGTCCCCTCACACTGTGTGTACCTGTGTAATGTCCCCTCACACTATGTACCTGCGTAGTGTCCCTCACACTGTGTACCTATGTAGTGTCCCCTCACTGTGTGTGTACCTGCGTAGTGTCCCCTCACACTGTGTACCTGTGTAGTGTCCCCTCACACTATGTACCTGTGTAGTGTCCCCTCACACTGTGTACATATGTAGTGTCCCCTCACACTGTGTGTACCTGTGTAATGTCCCCTCACACTATGTACCTGCGTAGTGTCCCTCATACTGTGTACCTATGTAGTGTCCCCTCACTGTGTGTGTACCTGTGTAGTGTCCCTCACACTGTGTACCTATGTAGTGTCCCCTCACTGTGTGTGTACCTGTGTAGTGTCCCTCACACTGTGTACATATGTAGTGTCCCCTCACTGTGTGTGTACCTGTGTAGTGTCCCTCACACTGTGTACCTATGTAGTGTCCCCTCACTGTGTGTGTACCTGCGTAGTGTCCCCTCACACTATGTGCCTGTGTAGTGTCCCTCACACTGTGTACCTATGTAGTGTCCCCTCACTGTGTGTGTACCTGCGTAGTGTCCCCTCACACTATGTGCCTGTGTAGTGTCCCTCACACTGTGTACCTATGTAGTGTCCCCTCACTGTGTGTGTACCTGCGTAGTGTCCCCTCACACTATGTGCCTGTGTAGTGTCCCCTCACTGTGTGTGTACCTGTGTAGTGTCCCTCACACTGTGTGTACGTATGAAGTGTCCCCTCACTGTGTGTGTGTGTTTATATATATATATATATATATATATCTATATATATATATATATATATATATATATATATATCTATATATATATATTCACGTGTCGCTCAAAAAGAGCTTTATACAGGTGTTATGATGGGAAACAAGAGCTAGAGGCCAACCAACTCGGGTAAGAGCCGGGAAAGGTATTGAAATCCTGGTAGCGTAATCCATAGAGTTTTACGTGGGAGTGGAGACTTGAAGTCAGTCTCTCTCTCTCTCTCTCTCTCTCTCTCTCTCTCTCTCTCTCTCACAATCCCGGCTTTAATACCAATTAAAATTGTTACATAGTATCAAACCTGATTAACGCAATAATAATAATAATAATAATAATAATAATAATAATAATAATAAATTAGAATAGGAGAGCTGTCAGAGTGCAGAACATTTAACAGGCTTGTAGTTGATGTTAATATGAGTGGAGGGTAGTGCCTCCCAGGGTGGTTCTAACACTACTAATTCCTCCCATGACTTGAAAGAGAGAGGGATGGAGGTTAAAGATTGAGGTACCTCACATACACTTAGAAACGACCTCTCCTCTGAATGGACACTAAAATCAATAGACTGACTTATATTACCGTAGTGGACAAGCCTTTAAACCTACACCTCTCACCCCCCCCCCGTCTCTCTCTCTCTCTCTCCCCTCCCACCCTCCCTCACCATTTCCGGACGGAGGATCAAGCCCCTTCTACCCCTTACCATCAGTGACCCATTCTGGCTTACCGCTTCTCGTAAACAACAGCCATACAGGCTAATAACAGCGCGTGCAACTCTCAGTGTATATACCCTGAGGGGTATCTGTTAGTGTAAATAAACGGAGATAGACACACACACATCTCTGTGCTGAAGTGTGTGTAGTTCAGGCAAGTATAGTGTATCACTGGTTGGTGGTAACGTGGGAGGGTTGGTGGTAACGTGGGAGGGTTGGTGGTAACGTGGGAGGGTTAGTGGTAACGTGGGAGGGTTGGTGGTAACGTGGGAGGGTTGGTGGTAACGTGGGAGGGTTGGTGGTAACGTGGGAGGGTTGGTGGTAACGTGGGAGGGTTGGTGGTAACGTGGGAAGGTTGGTGGTAACGTGGGAGGGTTGGTGGTAACGTGGGAGGGTTGGTGGTAAAGTGGGAGGGTTGGTGGTAACGTGGGAGGGTTGGTGGTAACGTGGGAGGGTTGGCGGTAACGTGGGAGGGTTGGTGGTAACGTGGGAGGGTTAGTGGTAACGTGGGAAGGTTGGTGGTAACGTGAGAGGGTTGGGGTAACGTGGGAGGGTTGGTGGTAACGTGGGAGGGTTGGTGGTAACGTGGGAGGGTTGGTGGTAACGTGGGAGGGTTGGTGGCAACGTGGGAGGGTTGGTGGTAACGTGGGAGGGTTGGTGGTAACGCGGGAAGGTTGGTGGTAACGTGGGAGGGTTGGTGGTAACGTGGGAAGGTTGGTGGTAACGTGGGAGGGTTGGTGGTAACGTGGGAGGGTTGGTGGTAACGTGGGAGGGTTGGTGGTAACGTGGAAGGGTTGGTGGTAACGTGGGATGGTTGGTGGTAACGTGGGAGGGTTGGTGATAACGTGGGAGGGTTGGTGGTAACGTGGGATGGTTGGGGGTAACGTGGGAGGGTTGGTGATAACGTGGGAGGGTTGGTGGTAACGTGGGAGGGTTGGTGGTAACGTGGGAGGGTTGGTGGTAACGTGGGATGGTTGGTGGTAACGTGGGAGGGTTAGCGATAACGTGGGAGGGTTGGTGATAACGTGGGAGGGTTGGTGATAACGTGGAAAGGTTGGTGGTAACGTAAGAAGGTTGGTGATAACGTTTAAGGGTTAGTGATAACGTGGGAGGGTTGGTGATAACGTGGGAGGGTTGGTGATAACGTGGGAGGGTTGGTGGTAACGTGGGATGGTTGGTGGTAACGTGGGAGGGTTGGTGATAACGTGGGAGGGTTGGTGGTAACGTGGGATGGTTGGTGGTAACGTGGGAGGGTTGGTGGTAACGTGGGAGGGTTGGTGGTAACGTTGGATGGTTGGTGGTAACGTGGGAGGGTTGGTGGTAACGTGGGAGGGTTGGTGGTAACGTGGGATGGTTGATGATAACGTGGGAGGGTTGGTGGTAACGTGGGAGGGTTCGTGATAACGTGGAAGGGTTGGTGATAACGTGGAAAGGTTGGTGATAACGTGGGAGGGTTGGTGATAACGTGGGAGGGTTGGTGGTAACGTGGGAGGGTTCGTGATAACGTGGAAGGGTTGGTGATAACGTGGAAAGGTTGGTGGTAACGTAAGAAGGTTGGTGATAACGTGTAAGGGTTAGTGATAACGTGGGATGGTTGGTGGTAACGTGGGATATTAGTGGTAACATGGGATAGTTGGTGGTAACGTGGGAGGGTTGGTGGTAACGTGGGAGGGTTCGTGATAACGTGGAAGGGTTGGTGATAACGTGGAAAGGTTGGTGGTAACGTAAGAAGGTTGGTGATAACGTGTAAGGGTTAGTGATAACGTGGGATGGTTGGTGGTAACGTGGGATAGTTGGTGGTAACGTGGGATAGTTGGTGATAACGTGGGATGGTTGGTGGTAACGTGGGATATTAGTGGTAACATGGGATAGTTGGTGGTAACGTGGGATGGTTGGTGATAACGTGGGATGGTTGGTGGTAACGTGGGATAGTTGGTGGTAACGTGGGATAGTTGGTGATAACGTGGGATGGTTGGTGGTAACGTGGGATATTAGTGGTAACATGGGATAGTTGGTGGTAACGTGGGATGGTTGGTGATAACCTATGTACAGAAGTGGCTAGTTATTGTGTATCCTATATACATCCTGTGGAAGGTAGCGCAAGAGCATCAGGATACACAAAAGGCGTAGGAACGTAGGAACTAGGCCCCAGAAGAGTTAACAGAAGTCTTTAACAAAGTCTGTTTTTGTCGTCACTTCATGCAAGACCACGTCGTAATGGTCAGCAGTTGTGAGTATCAGAAGTGACCTCTGGAGAACCTGTGTTGCCCTCGGTCGTGCATTTGTTTAATGAAATATTCGAAGGTTTCGATAATGTGGGTACGTCACTGATATCCGTCAATGGGATTTTTTTTAATTGCCTTTAGTAAGTTTATTCAGGTACAGGTACACATAAATACACTTACACAAATTATGATATATAGCAGCATGTGTAGATTGCCTAAGATGACCCAGGAAAGTCAAAGTTACTTAATCCCATTGACATGCTAATATTTTGTGGAGTGTGGCTGTATCAGTGATTTTTAAAAATCGTCGGAGATTCCTGTGTCCTGGCTCCCGGCTGATAGAAAATTTAGGTATGAGATAGTATATTGTATTTTTTAATGAATATAGAGTTCGACTAGTCTAAGCCTGGGTCAGAGTGCATGGTCATGATGTCATTGGCTTCTTCGAAGTCGCGTGGAGGTTCATGTTTATGTCAGAAATTTTAAGAGAAATTTTCCAAGTTTTGCTCCATTCGGGTAAAAATCATTTTATTGTCAATCTTCAGTCTGATTACCAGCTGACTCAGCACAAGAGTCATATTGTGATTGTAGTATTTCGTTTATTTCTTTGTTGTCTTCATCAGTGTAAAGAATAAAACGTGAGAATAGTTGAAAATGGTATAAAATACCGTCAAGCTGCAGATTAGGAGAGACAGTCTCCAGGCTGAGGGACTGACCACCTCAAATACTTTTTATTCAAGGTTGATGGACTGACTATATCATCTTTAATGCATTTCTACTGCTGCCTTTGACTGAAGAAGCCTGCTGTGAGGGCGAAAAGTTTCACCAATAAAGACACCCAACTGTTGCCCATGTGTCTTAATCTACAACGTGAGAATAGCGTGGCTGGAAGAGTACACTAATAACCCCGAGTTTCCTAGGTTCGGAAAATTTGTGTCAGTAAGTTGGTGGGTGAGACCAGTGTGTAACACACACGTGTTATTGTTGATACAGTAGTGATACATATGTGTTGTGCATGTGTCTTGCACATCAACACCCATCTGCTTTAAGGAAGTCCACCACACACACACACACACACACACACACACACACACACACACACACACACACACACACACACACACACACACACACACACACACACACACACACACACACACACACTTTAGTTTTTAATGTTATTAAAGGAAGGGTAAAAAGGAAATAATATTGTCTTAGGTATTGTGGGGAGGATTGTCGCCCCCCGTCCCTCTCATGAAGGGGGGCGCCGCCCCATGCCCGCCCCTCTTGTAGCCCCTACCTCCAGCCATACACTGGGGGGCGCCGCCCCCCGTCTGAGTAGACAAGTGTCTCAGAGCGTCTTAAGGGAAAACTTTGTTAAGGCGGAAGATAAGACGAGGGAGGAGGAGGAGAGTGTTATTTTGTTGGTGGAGGATTGTGCTCTGTTGTAGATGTGGTGGTGATGATGTAGTGGTGGTGTAGCAGTAGTGGTGGTGGTGTGGTGGTGGTGGTGTGGTGGTGGTGGTGTAGTGGTGGTGGTGGTGTGGTGATGTAGTGGTGGTGGTGTAGTGGTGGTGGTGTGGTGATGTAGTGGTGGTGGTGTGGTGATGTAGTGGTGGTGGTGTAGCAGTAGTGGTGGTGGTGTGGTGATGTAGTGGTGGTGGTGTGGTGATGTAGTGGTGGTGGTGTAGCAGTAGTGGTGGTGGTGTGGTGATGTAGTGGTGGTGGTGTAGCAGTAGTGGTGGTGGTGTGGTGATGTAGTGGTGGTGGTGTGGTGATGTAGTGGTGGTGGTGTAGCAGTAGTGGTGGTGGTGTAGCAGTAGTGGTGGTGGTGTGGTGATGTAGCAGTAGTGGTGGTGGTGTGGTGATGTAGTGGTGGTGGTGTGGTGATGTAGTGGTGGTGGTGTAGCAGTAGTGGTGGTGGTGTAGTGGTGGTGGTGTGGTGATGTAGTGGTGGTGGTGTAGTGGTGGTGGTGTGGTGATGTAGTGGTGGTGGTGTAGCAGTAGTGGTGGTGGTGTGGTGATGTAGCAGTAGTGGTGGTGGTGTGGTGATTTAGTGGTGGTGGTGTGGTGATGTAGTGGTGGTGGTGTAGCAGTAGTGGTGGTGGTGTAGCAGTAGTGGTGGTGGTGTGGTGATGTAGTGGTGGTGGTGTGGTGATGTAGTGGTGGTGGTGTAGCAGTAGTGGTGGTGGTGTGGTGATGTAGCAGTAATAGTGGTGGTGTTATTGTTGTAGTGGTGGTGGTGTAGCAGTAGTGGTGGTGGTGTGGTGATGTAGTGGTGGTGGTGTAGCAGTAGTGGTGGTGGTGTGGTGATGTAGTGGTGGTGGTGTAGCAGTAGTGGTGGTGGTGTGGTGATGTAGTGGTGGTGGTGTGGTGATGTAGTGGTGGTGGTGTGGTGATGTAGTGGTGGTGGTGTAGCAGTAGTGGTGGTGTGGTGATGTAGTGGTGGTGGTGTAGCAGTAGTGGTGGTGTGGTGATGTAGTGGTGGTGGTGTAGCAGTAGTGGTGGTGTGGTGATGTAGTGGTGGTGGTGTAGCAGTAGTGGTGGTGTGGTGATGTAGTGGTGGTGGTGTGGTGATGTAGTGGTGGTGGTGTGGTGATGTAGTGGTGGTGGTGTAGCAGTAGTGGTGGTGGTGTGGTGATGTAGTGGTGGTGGTGTGGTGATGTAGTGGTGGTGGTGTGGTGATGTAGTGGTGGTGGTGTAGCAGTAGTGGTGGTGGTGTGGTGATGTAGTGGTGGTGATGTAGCAGTAGTGGTGGTGGTGTGGTGATGTAGTGGTGGTGGTGTGGTGATGTAGTGGTGGTGGTGTGGTGATGTAGTGGTGGTGGTGTAGCAGTAGTGGTGGTGGTGTGGTGATGTAGTGGTGGTGGTGTAGCAGTAGTGGTGGTGGTGTGGTGATGTAGTGGTGGTGGTGTGGTGATGTAGTGGTGGTGATGTAGCAGTAGTGGTGGTGGTGTGGTGATGTAGCAGTAGTGGTGGTGGTGTGGTGATGTAGCAGTAGTGGTGGTGGTGTAGCAGTAGTGGTGGTGGTGTGGTGATGTAGTGGTGGTGGTGTGGTGATGTAGTGGTGGTGGTGTAGCAGTAGTGGTGGTGGTGTGGTGATGTAGCAGTAATAGTGGTGGTGGTGGTGTTGTTGTTGTAGTGGTGGTGGTGTTGCTGTTGTAGTGGTGGTGGTGATGTAGTGGTGGTGTTGTAGTGGTGGTGGTGGTGGTGGTGTTGTTGTTGTAGTGGTGGTGGTGATGTAGTGGTGGTGGTGTAGTGGTGGTGGTGTGGTGATGTAGTGGTGGTGGTGTGGTGATGTAGTGGTGGTGGTGTAGCAGTAGTGGTGGTGGTGTGGTGATGTAGTGGTGGTGGTGTGGTGATGTAGCAGTAGTGGTGGTGGTGTGGTGATGTAGCAATAGTGGTGGTGGTGGTGGTGTAGCAGTAGTGGTGGTGGTGTGGTGATGTAGTGGTGGTGGTGTGGTGATGTAGTGGTGGTGGTGTAGCAGTAGCGGTGGTGGTGTAGCAGTAGTGTTGGTGGTGTGGTGATGTAGCAATAGTGGTGGTGGTGTGGTGATGTAGCAGTAGTGGTGGTGGTGTGGTGATGTAGCAATAGTGGTGGTGGTGGTGGTGGTGTAGCAGTAGTGGTGGTGGTGTGGTGATGTAGTGGTGGTGGTGTAGCAGTAGTGGAGGTGGTGTGGTGATGTAGTGGTGGTGGTGTGGTGATGTAGTGGTGGTGATGTAGTGGTGGTGGTGCTGGTGGTGTAGCAGTAGAGGTGGTGGTGGTGTGGTGATGTAGTGGTGGTGGTGTGGTGATGTAGTGGTGGTGGTGTAGCAGTAGTGGTGGTGGTGTAGCAGTAGTGGTGGTGGTGTAGCAGTAGTGTTGGTGGTGTGGTGATGTAGCAATAGTGGTGGTGGTGTGGTGATGTAGCAGTAGTGGTGGTGGTGTGGTGATGTAGCAATAGTGGTGGTGGTGGTGTAGCAGTAGTGGTGGTGGTGTGGTGATGTAGTGGTGGTGGTGGTGGTGGTGTAGCAGTAGTGGAGGTGGTGTGGTGATGTAGTGGTGGTGGTGTGGTGATGTAGTGGTGGTGGTGCTGGTGGTGTAGCAGTAGTGGTGGTGGTGGTGTGGTGATGTAGTGGTGGTGGTGTGGTGATGTAGTGGTGGTGATGTGGTGGTGGTGGTGGTGGTCATGGTGATGTAGAAGTAGTGGTGGTGGTGTGGTGATGTAGCAGTAGTGGTGGTGGTGTGGTGATGTAGCAGTAGTGGTGGTGTTGTGGTGATGTAGCAGTAATGGTGGTGGTGTGGTGATGTAGCAGTAGTGGTGGTGTTGTGGTGATGTAGCAGTAGTGGTGGTGGTGTGGTGATGTAGCAGTAGTGGTGGTGGTGTGGTGATGTAGCAGTAGTGGTGGTGTGGTGATGTAGCAGTAGTGGTGGTGGTGGTGTAGCAGTAGTGGTGGTGGTGGTGGTGTAGCAGTAGTGGTGGTGGTGTGGTGATGTAGCAGTAGTGGTGGTGGTGTAGTGATGTAGCAGTAGTGGTGGTGGTGATGTAGTGGTGGTGGTGTTGGTGGTGGTGGTGTTGTTGTAGTGGTGGTGGTGATGTAGTGGTGGTGGTGTAGCAGTAGTGGTGGTGGTGGTGGTGGTGATGTAGCAGTAGTGGTGGTGGTGGTGGTGTTGTTGTAGTGGTGGTGGTGGTGGTGGTGATGTAGTGGTGGTGGTGTAGCAGTAGTGGTGGTGGTGGTGGTGTAGATGTAGTGATGGTGGTGGTGTAGATGTAGTGATGGTGGTGTAGATGCAGTGATGGTGGTGGTGGTGATGTAGCAGTAGTGGTGGTGGTGTAGTGATGTAGCAGTAGTGGTGGTGGTGTGGTGATGTAGTGGTGGTGGTGGTGATGTAGTGGTGGTGGTGATGTAGTGGTGGTTGTGTGGTGATGTAGCAGTAGTGGTGGTGTGGTGATGTAGTGGTGGTGGTGGTGATGTAGTGGTGGTGGTGTGGTGATATAGCAGTAGTGGTGGTGGTGTGGTGATGTAGCAGTAGTGGTGGTGGTGTGGTGATGTAGTGGTGGTGGTGGTGATGTAGTGGTGGTGGTGTGGTGATGTAGCAGTAGTGGTGGTGGTGTGGTGATGTAGCAGTAGTGGTGGTGGTGTGGTGATGTAGTGGTGGTGGTGGTGATGTAGTGGTGGTGGTGTGGTGATGTAGCAGTAGTGGTAGTGGTGTAGTGATGTAGTGGTGGTGTTGTTGTAGTGGTGGTGGTGGTGGTGGTGGTGGTGATGTAGTGGTGGTGGTGGTGATGTATTGGTGGTGGTGGTGTTGTTGTTGTTGTAGTGGTGGTGGTGGTGGTGTTGTTGTAGTGGTGGTGGTGGTGTGGTGATGTAGCAGTAGTGGTGGTGGTGTAGTGATGTAGTGGTGGTGGTGGTGGTGGTGATGTTGTAGTGGTGGTGGTGGTGGTGTTGTGGTGATGGTAGTGGTGGTGATGTAGCAGTAGTGGTGGTGGTGTGGTGATGTAGCAGTAGTGGTGGTGGTGTAGTGATGTAGTGGTGGTGGTGGTGATGATGTTGTAGTGGAGGTGGTGGTGGTGTTGTAGTGGTGGAGGTGTGGTGATGTTGTTGTAGTAGTGGTGGTGGTGGTGGTGGTGATGTAGTGGTGGTGGTGGTAGTGATGTAGTGGTGGTGGTGGTGGTGTTGTTGTTGTAGTGGTGGTGGTGGTGTTGTGGTGATGGTAGTGGTGGTGGTGTAGCAGTAGTGGTGGTGGTGTGGTGATGTAGCAGTAGTGGTGGTGGTGTAGTGATGTAGCAGTAGTGGTGGTGGTGGTGTAGCAGTAGTGGTGGTGGTGGTGATGTAGCAGTAGTGGTGGTGGTGTAGTGATGTAGCAGTAGTGGTGGTGGTGGTGTAGCAGTAGTGGTGGTGGTGTAGTGATGTAGCAGTAGTGGTGGTGGTGTGGTGGTGTAGCAGTAGTGGTGGTGGTGTGGTGATGTAGCAGTAGTGGTGGTGGTGTGGTGATGTAGCAGTAGTGGTGGTGGTGTGGTGATGTAGCAGTAGTGGTGGTGGTGTGGTGATGGAGCAGTAGTGGTGGTGGTGTGGTGATGTAGCAGTAGTGGTGGTGGTGTGGTGATGTAGCAGTAGTGGTGGTGGTGTGGTGATGTAGCAGTAGTGGTGGTGGTGT
>NC_091376.1:13246810-13259310 GCF_038502225.1 Cherax quadricarinatus
CTAGATATATATACTAGCATGCAGTATTACTAGCTAGATATATATACTAGCATGCAGTATATACTAGCTAGATATATATACTAGCATGCAGTATATACTAGCTAGATATATATACTAGCATGCAGTATATACTAGCTAGATATACTAGCATGCTAGTATATATATCTAGCTAGTATATACTGCATGCTAGTATGTACTGGTATATCTAGCTAGTATATACTGCAGGTAATGGGGATACTCGTGCCACAGGTTATGGGGATACTCGTGCCACAGGTAATGGGGATACTCGTGCCACAGGTAATGGGGATACTCGTGCCACAGGTAATGGGGATACTCGTGCCACAGGTAATGAGGATACTCATGCCGCAGGTAATGGGGATACTCGTGCCACAGGTAATGGGGATACTCGTGCCACAGGTAATGGGAATACTCGTGCCACAGGTAATGGGGATACTCGTGCCAAAGGTAATGGGGATACTCGTGCCACAGGTAATGGGGATGCCCGTACCACAGGTAATGGGGATACTCGTGCCACAGGTAATGGGAATACTCGTGCCACAGGTAATGGGGATACTCGTGCCTCAGGTAATGGGGATACTCGTACCACAGGTAATGGGGATACTCGTGCCACAGGTAATGGGAATACTCGTGCCACAGGTAATGGGAATACTAGTGCCACATGTAATGGGGATACTCGTGCCACAGGTAATGGGGATACTCGTGCCACAGGTAATGGGGATACTCGTACCACAGGTAATGGGGATCCTCGTGCCACAGGTAATGGGGATACTCGTGCCACAGGTAATGGGGATACTCGTGCCACAGGTAATGTGGATACTCGTGCCACAGGTAATGGGGATATTAGTGCCACAGGTAATGGGGATATTAGTGCCACAGGTAATGGGAATACTCGTGCCACAGGTAATGGGGATATTCGTGCCACAGGTAATGGGGATACTCGTACCACAGGTAATGGGGATACTCGTGCCACAGGTAATCGGGATACTCGTGCCACATGTAATGGGGATACTCGTGCCACAGGTAATGGAGATACTCGTACCACAGGTAATGGGGATATTCGTGCCACAGGTAATCGGGATACTCGTGCCACAGGTAATGGGAATCCTCGTGCCACAAGTAATGGGGATACTATTGCCACAGGTAATGGGGATACTCGTGCCACAGGTAATGGGGATACTCGTGCCACAGGTAATGGGGATACTCGTGCCACAGGTAATGGGGATACTCGTGCCACAGGTAATAGGGATACTCGTGCCATAAGTAATGGGGATACTCGTGCCACAGGTAATGGGAATACTCGTGCCACAAGTAATGGGGATACTCGTGCCACAGGTAATGGGGATACTCGTGCCATAAGTAATGGGGATACTCGTGCCACAGGTAATGGGGATACTCGTGCCACAGGTAATCGGGATACTCGTGCCACAGGTAATGGGGATACTCGTGCCACAGGTAATGGGAATACTCGTGCCACAGGTAATGGGGATACTCGTGCCACAGGTAATGGGGATACTCGTACCACAGGTAATGGGAATACTCGTGCCACAGGTGATGGGAATACTCGTGCCACAGGTAATGGGAATACTCGTGCCACAGGTAATGGGGATACTTGTACCACAGGTAATCGGGATACTCGTGCCACAGGTAATGGGGATACTCGTGCCACAGGCAATGGAGATACTCGTACCACAGGTAATGGGGATATTCGTGCCACAGGTAATCGGGATACTCGTGCCACAGGTAATGGGAATACTCGTGCCACAAGTAATGGGGATACTCGTGCCACAGGTAATGGGGATACTCGTGCCACAGGTAATGGGGATACTCGTGCCACAGGTAATGGGGATACTCGTGCCACAGGTAATGGGGATACTCGTGCCACAGGTAATGGGAATACTCGTGCCACAGGTAATGGGGATACTCGTGCCACAGGTAATGGGGATACTCGTACCACAGGTAATGGGAATACTCGTGCCACAGGTGATGGGAATACTCGTGCCACATGTAATGGGGATACTCGTGCCACAGGTAATGGGGATACTCGTGCCACAGGTAATGGGGATACTCGTACCACAGGTAATGGGGATCCTCGTGCCACAGGTAATGGAGATACTCGTGCCACAGGTAATGGGGATACTCGTGCCACAGGTAATGGGGATACTCGTACCACAGGTAATGGGGATCCTCGTGCCACAGGTAATGGGGATACTCGTGCCACAGGTAATGGGGATACTCGTGCCACAGGTAATGGGGATACTCGTACCACAGGTAATGGGGATGCTCGTGCCACAGGTAATGGGGATACTCGTGCCACAGGTAATGGGGATACTCGTGCCACAGGTAATGGGGATATTACTGCTACAGGTAATGGGGATACTCGTGCAACAGGTAATGGGGATACTCGTGCCACAGGTAATGGGGATACTCTTGCCACAGGTAATGGGGATACTCGTGCCACAGGTAATGGGGATACTCGTGCCACAGGTAATGGGGATCCTCGTGCCACAGGTAATGGGGATACTCGTGCCACAGGTAATGGGGATACTCGTGCCACACGTAATGGGGATACTCGTGCCACAGGTAATGGGGATACTCGTGCCACGGGTAATGGGGATACTCGTGCCACAGGTAATGGGGATACAAGTACCATACGTAATGGGATACTCGTGCCACAGGTAATGGGGGATGCTTGTACCACGGGTAATGGGGATACTCGTGCCATAGTTAATGGGGATACTCGTGCCATAGGTACTGGGGATATTCGTGCCACAGGTAATGGGGATACTCGTGCCACAGGTAGTGGGGATACTCATACCACAGGTAATGGGGATACTCGTGCAATAGGTATTGGGGATACTCGTACCACAGGTAATGGGGATACTCGTACCACAGGTAATCGGGATACTCGTGCCATAGGTAATGTGGATACTCGTGCCACAGGTAATGGGGGATGCTTGTGCAACAGGTAATGGGAACAGATGTAAATGTGGTAAGTGGGATGTTTTGTTTGTGGTGAGGGAGAGGGTAAGGGAGGGTGAGGGAGGGTGAGGGAGGGGGTGAGGGTGATAGAGGGTGAGGGTGAGGATGAGAGAGGGTGAGGGATGGGGTGAGGGTGAGAGAGGGTGAGGGTGAGGGAGGGGGTGAGGGTGAAGGTGAGGGAGGGGTTGAGGGAGGGGGTGAGGGTGAGGGAGGGGGTGAGGGAGGGTGTGAGGGAGTGGGTGAGGGAGAGGGAGGGGGTGAGGATGAGGGAGGGGGTGAGGGTGAGGGAGGGGGTGAGGGTAAGGGAGGGGGTGACGGTGAGGGAGGGGGTGAGGGTGAGGGAGGCGGTGAGGGTGAGGGAGGGGGTGAGTGTGAGGGAGGTTATGGGGGTGAGGGTGATGGAGGGGGGTGAGGGAGGGGGTGAGGGAGAGGGAGGGGGTGAGGGTGAGGGAGGGGGTGCGGGTGAGGGAGGGGGTGAGGGAGAGGGAGGGGGTGAGGGTGAGGGAGGGGGTGAGGGAGAGGGAGGGGGTGAGGGAGAGGGAGGGGGTGAGGGTGAGGGAGGGGGTGAGGGTGAGAGTGAGGGAGGGGTGAGGGTGAGGGAGTGTTACAAAAAACGCGATTCTAAAAGCTTAGAGATCTCCAGTGAATACTAGAAAGGACTGCCCTTTTAGCATCCAGCCTGTTACTGGGTTTTCGTAACAAGTAGTCAGTATCCTTGTCCAATTATCCATTAAAATTCAGTATTATTCAATAGTGCTTCTGGATTACAACTGGTAGGCTACTAACTAGAGAAATTAAAATTTAATAAATTTATTAAGTCTAGAGGTATATTATCAAATTAAATTAAATTAAATTAATCATAGTAATCAAAATATTATCACTTCTCTCGAGTTCAATATTATTGTGCTGAAAGCACATATCACATTTATAATTCTTAAGTACCGTCTGGTACATTAACATTTAATAAGATATTACAAATATGTACAAATAAGTTTGTGTATGCGTGTAAGTGCTCTAAGTAGTTCACTATGTCTCACGACTCGACTAGACTTAAACAAGTGACTGACAAAGTCCTCACAAACTAACTTCTTGACCGACTGGCAACCAGAACAGTCTGCTTGAACAATGAAAAGAATGATAAGCCCAATAGCCATATAACAAGCGACTGCGACACAATCAGGATCAAGGAGATAATATAACGACACTAAGTAGGGACCATCAGCAGATCCTCCACCAAAGTTACAAAACTCCCATACTACTGAATCTAAGTTCAGCATAGGAAAAACCCTGACTGTGATAATACACAGATACCAGTACAAAATTAGGTCAGAAGCTATAGCTCAGGACCTGAGATGCTCAGAGTGTCTATGTGACACACAACCTCAGTACAATGTCGAAAATCACTAAGTCTATACAAGGTTCTGTGAACAGAGTTCTACAGAACTAACAAGAATAATGAGACAGACAATCTGTCCAACCACCAAGCGAGTCTGCTCTAGACTGAATACTTCACGAGAGGTGAGGACACCCCCCCTCGATCACGTGATAGCCCCGTGGACAGCACAGCTCAGAAGCCGGCAGTATAACGAGCGACAAGCGATAATTACAGTAGTTTGACAATCAAGACTTGAACTGAGCACATATTATGTACATCCTACCTCACAACATAAGCTACGTCAAATAACAATATAAAGCAATATATTTACGATTTAGCTATTATCGCAAATATAAGCAATATAAAATTATATGAAAAGATAATATACATTATATATACATAATAATCATTGAAACCCATTCAGGGGTTGCAACACCCCCCCAACACGACAGACGGTCGCACTAGGAGTTGCATTAATGTCTTTCACATTATTACTGATTACTCATATCAATACAATTTAATATAAATATTAATCAGTCTCTCTTGTGCCAAGCACCTCTACAATTTCACAGCGTCCGTCACTAGGATATGCCCCTAGTACTAGGGCAGTACACAGTATCGTATCTCTGCATACTCGTGGTTATGTACATCAGTGTAGAGACAGGATAGCGCTGACAAGGAGGGCACGTTGAGGCTCGATCATAGTAGAGGAGACTGCATTCCACTCTTAAGTAGTGGTTGTGGAATGCGAGGCAGTATGAACATCTGAGTATGAAACAGCTTAAGGTGTGTAGTGAGGGGGGGGTCTGCGGCAGGACAGTGTTGTGTCACGCAGTACATCACCTGCACCACACTACACACTCAACACTCAGCTTGTCTCCTCCTCACACAACATTACTGTGAATATATAAATATAATTAGACATGACATGAGTATACATAGTTAATATGAGCTGGAGGGATTAAGTTACTTTACTGAATTTGACATAGCAAGTAACAAAAGGTATTTGGGCATAAAATTACGTAAATTTTAAATGGGGAAGTGCCCAAATACTCTTCAAAATGTTCAAAGGACACCACAAGAGCTAGAGCATAATTTTTCTGGTGTCGTTTGAGCTTAGATGAATAGTAACATATAGGATGGAGAATGTCAGTGGATGTTGACTGTTGGAGCAGCACAGCACCCACTGCATAACCACTCGCATCTATATGTAAAAAGATGGAAAGATTGAAATTAGGACTCAACACTGGAGCAGAGGAAAGCAGATGCTTCAACCTTTTGAACGAGTCTGAACAATCTCTAGTCCAGATGAACTGAACTTTGCTACTAGAGCTCATAGTGAGAGGTGTAGGTGAGTGTGCTGGCTTGCCTGTCACTTGACACACGTGGCAACGTCGCACATGATCAGCTACTGTTTCCTTCATCTTTGGCCAAGTAAAATGTTTTGCCAGTTTACCGAGTGTCTTCTTGACACCCAAATGTCCTCCTATGGGACTGTTGTGAGCAAAATCAATGGCTTGTTCACGAAATGTAACTGGTAACACTACGAAATGCTTGACTGTGGTGGAAACACTATCAGCTGACAACTTACATGTATTTTTCTCCATCAGTACACCGTTACTATAATAGTAACAATTATCGAGATCCTTTGTTTCACTCTCAGTAACTGCTATATCTCTCAGTCTTTCCAGTGACTGATCAACAAACTGGTCCTTGATTAAATCATCATGAGTTAGAAATTTAACGTCAGTTGTGTCCTGACTAGGTTGATGACCGGGGGGAGTCAGTGTTAATGACCCTGGGCGCAGAGCGTCACTAAACAACATATTCAACCCCAAATCATTGTCATCAACTAATTCAACAGAAGACAAGGATGGTTGTTGAATCTTTGACATAGCTCTAGTAATTGCGCTGAGAGGAAATAGAATAGGTTTCTCTCTACAAGCTTCAATGGCATAGTTATCATCAGTGTTATTATCAATCACAAGTGGTTCTTTACATATACCAGCATGAAGGATATCGTTCCCTATCAACAAGTCCACTGACCTGATGAGAAATACACCACTGGATATACCCACTGAAATATAACCAGTATAATAGCTTGTTTGAATATAAACTTTGTGCAGAGGCACTTTTATAAGAGCCCCACCATAGGCTTCTAACAATACATCTATCTTGCAATAGGTATCATCAGTTATGGGCAGTACATCTTCTCTTAATAACGTGAGATAACTGCCAGTGTCTCTGAAAGTAACTATCTCAGTTAGATGTGATTCGTCAAATCCTATTCTGCCTCTTGAAAAGTAAGGACTCATCGCTGAACGAATCTTTTCGTCAGATACACTTTCTGACGCTAGTCATCTATCCTGAGTAACATTATCTAAAACAGTAGGTTCAGAGGTATTGCTAGGATTTTGGTGTCTTTGTTGCTCGGAAGAGGATACAACTTGAGTGGGGGCGCCAGCCGCACGACTGTTTCTCGTATCTCTTTCTAACTTATAGCAATACTCTCTAGTATGTCCTTTTCTGTTACAATAGGTACATTTAACTTTCTTCTTCTCGATATCAGATTTCTGTCTAGCCACAGAGACAGATTCAGGATTGTGAGTTTTCCTGGTAAAGGTACGAGAAGTTACAGTAGCAGGTACATCAGGCCGGCAATGAGCAGCTGATTTAGGTTGCCAACTTCTAGGACAATCTTTAGTTACCTTGTTTCTTTGTGTTTTAGTACGTACAAGTTTGTGAGAAATCTCGTAATTGTCTGCTAATGCTGCAGTTTCCAGAATATCTGAGGTAGTATGATCGATCAGATATTCTTGTATGTCAGCAGGCATACAGTTGTTAAACTCTTCAGGTAGTAACAACTGAACAAGACTGTCGTAGTTGTTGCACTTGGCAGACCTACACCACCTCTGAAATGCAACTTTTTTCTCACGAGCAAACTCTACACAAGTTTGATCTTGTCGTCGTTGTAACGTACGAAATGCTCTTTGATAACTTACAGGTAACAAGTTATACGTCTCTAGAATTGTTTGTTTGACAGCGTCATAACTAATGTACTTGGTAAATGGCAAAGCTGCAGTACAGGTTTGAGCTCTTCCCGTCAAAGCAGTATGCAACAATGTTGCCCAGTGCTTACGTGGCCAGTTTATAGCACGTGCCTGGTTCTCAAACACATCAAAATATGTGTCTAAGTCACTTTCAAAAAACTTAGGAACCATAGATGCAGCTTTCTGCACATTAAATGTGTCCTGTGATCTATCAGTCTGTTGTCTTCCCAGACGAACATTTTCTCTCTGGAAATCTTCTTTGTTCAATTTCCTCTGTGCCTCTATTTGTGCAGTCTGCAACATAATGAGGCGTTCAAACCTCTCAAACTGTTCCTGAGAGATAGGACCAGTAGGTAATGGAGGAGTAGGGAAATTAACATGTCTTTCTGGACTGTCCTTAGGTCGGACACCTCGTCCAGCCGTCTCTAGAGTGTCTAGATCTGGTCTAGGATAAGTAGATACAGGTATAGCATACACAGTACTAGCGTGAGGCTTAGTCATACCAGCTATACTCTGTACTAATGTGTCAGTGAGGGAAGGCGTGAGCGAGAACTGAGCTACACTAGGCTCGGACACTAGGCTCACTTCTGCCTTAGTTGCTCTTTCTTCAACATCAAATAGAGTCATACTTCCTAATTGTGACACTAGGCTTTCTGAATCTGAATCAAAATCAGACATCTCTGTATGAGCAGAAAACAATATATCTTTAATTAACGCTGTGACAGTTTCTGCGGTGTAATTCCTGTTATACGTCACACCGAGATACTTGGCTACTTGCCAACACGTCTGAAGTTTTAATGTACTTAACTCAGACAAAGTCAGAGTATCAATTAACTGTTTCACTTTGGCATACATCACAAAAATAATTGTACTACGAGAGAGTGATTATTGGAAACTATAATCCTAATAGGAATTTTAGTGTTGGTTGTCTTAGAGCTAGAACTCATAAACAGTATTTCCATCTCCTTGGATCAAGAGACTCAGTCAGGTACATACATCCACCTGGTATGTTGTACAAGACTAAACTCAAAGTCTTCAGATTAGGAAAGTACTCAAAGTGTTTGACCATAGAAGTACTAGTATGTCAAACTGGACAATTTCTCCAACACCTTGGATCAAGAGCCTCCCGGACAGGCCCCCATTTGTTACAAAAAACGCGATTCTAAAAGCTTAGAGATCTCCAGTGAATACTAGAAAGGACTGCCCTTCTAGCATCCAGCCTGTTACTGGGTTTTCGTAACAAGTAGTCAGTATCCTTGTCCAATTATCCATTAAAATTCGGTATTATTCAATAGTGCTTCAGGATTACAACTGGTAGGCTACTAACTAGAGAAATTAAAATTTAATAAATTTATTAAGTCTAGAGGTATATTATCAAATTAAATTAAATTAAATTAATCATAGTAATCAAAATAATATCACTTCTCTCGAGTTCAATATTATTGTGATGAAAGCACATATCACATTTATAATTCTTAAGTACCGTCTGGTACATTAACATTTAATAAGATATTACAAATATGTACAAGTAAGTTTGTGTATGCGTGTAAGTGCTCTAAGTAGTTCACTATGTCTCACGACTCGACTAGACTTAAACAAGTGACTGACAAAGTCCTCACAAACTAACTTCTTGACCGACTGGCAACCAGAACAGTCTGCTTGAACAATGAAAAGAATGATAAGCCCAATAGCCATATAACAAGCGACTGCGACACAATCAGGATCAAGGAGATAATATAACGACACTAAGTAGGGACCATCAGCAGATCCTCCACCAAAGTTACAAAACTCCCATACTACTGAATCTAAGTTCAGCATAGGAAAAACCCTGACTGTGATAATACACAGATACCAGTACAAAATTAGGTCAGAAGCTATAGCTCAGGACCTGAGATGCTCAGAGTGTCTATGTGACACACAACCTCAGTACAATGTCGAAAATCACTAAGTCTATACAAGGTTCTGTGAACAGAGTTCTACAGAACTAACAAGAATAATGAGACAGACAATCTGTCCAACCACCAAGCGAGTCTGCTCTAGACTGAATACTTCACGAGAGGTGAGGACACCCCCCCTCGATCACGTGATAGCCCCGTGGACAGCACAGCTCAGAAGCCGGCAGTATAACGAGCGACAAGCGATAATTACAGTAGTTTGACAATCAAGACTTGAACTGAGCACATATTATGTACATCCTACCTCACAACATAAGCTACGTCAAATAACAATATAAAGCAATATATTTACGATTTAGCTATTATCGCAAATATAAGCAATATAAAATTATATGAAAAGATAATATACATTATATATACATAATCATTGAAACCCATTCAGGGGTTGCAACAGGGAGGGGGTGAGGGTGAGGGTGTGGGTGAGGGAGGGGTGAGGGTGAGGGAGGGGTGAGGGTGAGGGAGGGGGTGAGGGAGGGGTGAGGGTGAGGGAGGGGGTGAGGTTGAGGGTGAGGGAGGTTATGGGGGTGAGGGTGAGGGAGGTTATGGGGGTGAGGGTGAGGGAGAGGGTGAGGGTGAGGGAGAGGGAGAGGGTGAGGGAGAGGGAGAGGGTGAGGGTGAGGGAGGGGGTGAGGGAGGGGGTTGGATAGATACGACCTTCAGGAATACCATTCAGAAGATGAAGAAATTGTTTGTGTGGTGTCACAGTGTGGTGTCACAGTGTGGTGTCACAGTGTGGTGTCACATTGTGGTGTCACAGTGTGGTGTCACATTGTGGTGTCACAGTGTGGTGTCACAGTGTGGTGTCACAGTGTGGTGTCACATTGTGGTGTCACAGTGTGGTGTCACAGTGTGGTGTCACAGTGTGGTGTCACAGTGTGGTGTCACAGTGTGGTGTCACATTGTGGTGTCACAGTGTGGTGTCACAGTGTGGTGTCACAGTGTGGTGTCACATTGTGGTGTCACAGTGTGGTGTCACAGTGTGGTGTCACAGTGTGGTGTCACATTGTGGTGTCACAGTGTGGTGTCACAGTGTGGTGTCACAGTGTGGTGTCACATTGTGGTGTCACAGTGTGGTGTCACAGTGTGGTGTCACAGTGTGGTGTCACAGTGTGGTGTCACAGTGTGGTGTCACATTGTGGTGTCACAGTGTGGTGTCACAGTGTGGTGTCACATTGTGGTGTCACAGTGTGGTGTCACAGTGTGGTGTCACAGTGTGGTGTCACAGTGTGGTGTCACATTGTGGTGTCACAGTGTGGTGTCACAGTGTGGTGTCACAGTGTGGTGTCACATTGTGGTGTCACAGTGTGGTGTCACAGTGTGGTGTCACAGTGTGGTGTCACATTGTGGTGTCACAGTGTGGTGTCACAGTGTGGTGTCACAGTGTGGTGTCACAGTGTGGTGTCACAGTGTGGTGTCACATTGTGGTGTCACAGTGTGGTGTCACATTGTGGTGTCACAGTGTGGTGTCACAGTGTGGTGTCACAGTGTGGTGTCACAGTGTGGTGTCACAGTGTGGTGTACCACGACAGCAACGACCCTCTCCAACACGCCCTAAGACTACTGATGTTGGAGGAGTGGAGGGAGGGAAGGCTACTCCTCCAACACGCTCTAATACTCGAGATGTTGGAGGAGTGGAGGGAGGGAAGACTGCTACTCCAACACGCTGTAACACTCCTGATGTTGGAGGAGTGGAGGGAGGGAAGACTGCTACTCCAACACGCTGTAACACTCCTGATGTTGGAGGAGTGGAGGGAGGGAAGACTGCTACTCCAACACGCTGTAACACTCCTGATGTTGGAGGAGTGGAGGAGGACCTCTCACTGACGTTATAACGAGCTTGACGCTAGAAAGGATGATGACCGCAGTCTGTGTCCACACACACACACACACACACACACACACACACACACACACACACACACACACACACACACACAGCATGTGGATGTATGTCAATACTGTGTGTGTGTGTTCACCAGCGCCTGTGGTCATGCTTGTGGCAATTGTATACTTGTATCTCTCTCTCTCTCTCTCTCTCTCTCTCTCTCTCTCTCTCTCTCATAATTCATCAAGATAGTGATTCAACAATGTTGCAACAACTAAGAATGGATGAATAAAACAGATATGCAACACCTTTATAAGTTTATTTGACGACAAGTTTCCCCTTTCCATCAGGTGTCATCAGTCAGTGAAAGTCAGGGATGGTGATGGTAAACAGGAGACTCATAACCTGTAATTGATAGGCTTATTTCAACCCCTCAATTACCAACCAGCTAATATCTACGTGAGTGTGTGAACTAGACACGTGTGCAACGTCTGGGTGTCTATTGTAGACGTTTCGCCATCCAGTGGTTTTATCAGTAGAAATTCAAGGACATAGTGTTAAGAGCTATGTACACAAGAAGAGATAGCCCGCACATAGAGAGGTGCTTACAACGACGTTTCAGTCAGTGTGACTTTGTAAATGATCCAGGTGGGACCCAAACGTCGTCATAAGCTCCTCTCTCCTATGTGTAGGTTATTTGTGTATTGTTCCAATCACGGTATTGTGGCTTTCTGTTATTTAAAAGATGAGGTAATCAGTCCCTCAACCTTGAAGTTGGTGAAATCACCGTAGTCCTGAAGACTGAAACACAGGCAGGAAGACTGGTTCTTACATATTGCTAGTCAGACGTCTACAAATAGAGAGACCCAGATGTTGCACAAGTGTGTGATTCTTCATCGTGTCGGTATTGTATACCATACATGTACAGACATCTTTAGACTGGGAGAGTATTTTCAGGCCGAGCTGTCTTCAACACGAACGTAATGGGGAGAGTATTTTCAGGTCGAGCTGTCTTCAACACGAACGTAATGGGGAGAGTATTTTCAGGCCGAGCTGTCTTCAACACGAACGTAATGGGGAGAGTATTTTCAGGCCGAGCTGTCTTCAACACGAACGTAATGGGGAGAGTATTTTCAGGTCGAGCTGTCTTCAACACGAACGTAATGGGGAGAGTATTTTCAGGCCGAGCTGTCTTCAACACGAACGTAATGGGGAGAGTATTTTCAGGCCGAGCTGTCTTCAACACGAACGTAATGGGGAGAGTATTTTCAGGCCGAGCTGTCTTCAACACGAAC
>NC_091376.1:13264310-13294310 GCF_038502225.1 Cherax quadricarinatus
CGTGGTTTCTGTGGTGAGGGAGACGTGGTGTCTGTGGTGAGGGAGACGTGGTGTCTGGGCTGAGGGAGACGTGGTGTCTGGGGAGGGAGACGTGGTGTCTGGGCTGATGGAGACGTGGTGTCAGTGGTGAGGGAGACGTGGTGTCTGTGGTGAGGGAGACGTGGTGTCTGTGGTGAGGGAGACGTGGTGTCTGGGCTGAGGGAGACGTGGTGTCTGGGCTGAGGGAGACGTGGTGTCTGGGCTGAGGGAGACGTGGTTTCTGTGGTGAGGGAGTCGTGGTGTCTGGGCCGAGGGAGACGTGGTGTCTGAGGTGAGGGAGACGTGGTGTCTGGGGTGAGGGAGACGTGGTGTCTGGGCTGAGGGAGACGTGGTGTCTTGGGTGAGGGAGAAGTGGTGTCTGTGGTGAGGGAGAAGTGGTGTCTGTGGTGAGAGAGACGTGGTGTCTGGGGTGAGGGAGACGTGGTGTCTGGGGTGAGGGAGACGTGGTGTCTGTGGTGAATGAGACGTGGTGTCTGGGGTGGGGGAGACGTGGTGTCTGAGGTGGGGGATATGTGGTGTCTGGGGTGGGGGAGACGTGGTGTCTGGGGCGGGGGAAACGTGGTGTCTGGGGTGGGGGAAAGGTGGTGTCTGGGGTGGGGGAGACGTGGTGTCTGGGGTGAGGGAGACGTGGTGTCTGGGTTGGGGGATTTGTGGTGTCTGGGGTGGGGGATTTGTGGTGTCTGGGGTGGGGGAGACGTGGTGTCTGGGGTGGGGGAGACGTGGTGTCTGGGGTGGGGGAGACGTGGTGTCTGGGGTGAGGGGGTCGTGGTGTCTGGGGTGAGGGAGTCGTGGTGTCTGGGGTGAGGGAGACGTGGTGTGTGGGGTGAGGGAGTCGTGGTGTCTGGGGTGAGGGAGTCGTGGTGTGTGGGGTGAGGGAGTCGTGGTGTCTGGGTTGAGGGACTCGTGGTGTCTGGGGTTAGGGAGTCGTGGTGTCTGGGGTGAGGGAGTCGTGGTGTGTGGGGTGAGGGAGTCGTGGTGTCTGGGGTGAGGGAGTCGTGGTGTGTGGGGTGAAGGAGTCGTGGTGTCTGGGGTGAGGGAGTCGTGGTGTCTGGGGTGACGGAGTCGTGGTGTCTGGGGTGAGGGAGACGTGGTGTCTGGGGTGAGGGAGTCGTGGTGTCTGGGGTGAAGGAGTCGTGGTGTCTGGGGTGAGGGAGTCGTGGTGTCTGGGGTGAGGGAGTCGTGGTGTCTGGGGTGAAGGAGTCGTGGTGTCTGGGGTGAGGGAGTCGTGGTGTCTGGGGTGAGGGAGTCTTGTGGTGTCTGGGGTGAGGGACTCGTGGTGTCTGGGGTTAGGGAGTCGTGGTGTCTGGGGTGAGGGAGTCGTGGTGTCTGGGGTGAGGGACTCGTGGTGTCTGGGGTTAGGGAGTCGTGGTGTCTGGGGTGAGGGAGGTTAGTATTGGGGAGGGGGTAATGGTGGTCTGGGTGGCTGCAGGAAGTAAATTGACGCAGTGCCGCCCACTCCCACCCCCACCACACACACCCTTACCACCCCCACCCTCACCACCTCTACCCCCCCACACTCACCACCCCCACCCTAACCACCTCCACCACCCCCACACTCACCTCCTCCACCATCCCCACACTCACCACCTACACCACCCCCACACTCACAACCTCCACCACCCCCACACTCACCATCGCCACCACCCCCACACTCACCACCCCCACCCTCACCACCTCCACCACCCCCACACTCACCTCCACCACCTCCACACTCACCTCCACCACCCCCACCACCTCCACCATCCCCACACTTACCACCTACACCACCCCCACACTCACAACCTCCACCACCCCCACACTCACCATCGCCACCACCCCCACACTCACCACCCCCACCCTCACCACCACCACCACCCCCACACTCACCTCCACCACCCCAGCACTCACAACCTCCACCCTCACCACCCCCACCCTCACCACCTCCACCACCTCCACCACCCCCACAATCACCACCCCCACCCTCACCACCTCCACCACCCCCACACGCACCACCGTCACCCACACCACGACCACCACACCAGTGTCACCATACACTCATGACAGTGTCCACCATACAATCAAGTGTCACCATACAGTCATGACAGTGTCACCATACAGTCATGACAGTGTCACCATACAGTCATGACAGTGTCCACCATACAGTCATGACAGTGTCACCATACAGTCATGACAGTGTCACCATACAGTCATGACAGTCTCCACCATACAATCAAGTGTCACCATACAGTCATGATAGTGTCACCATACAGTCATGACAGTGTCACCATACAGTCATGACAGTGTCACCATACAGTCATGACAGTGTCACCATACAGTAATGACAGTGTCACCATATAGTCATGACAGTGTCACCGTACAGTCATGACAGTGTCACCATACAGTCATGACAGTGTTACCATACAGTCATGACAGTGTCACCATACAGTCATGACAGTGTCACCATACAGTCATGACAGTGTCACCATACAGTCATGACAGTGTCACCATGCAGTCATGACAGTGTCACCATACAGTCATGACAGTGTCACCATACAGTCATGACAGTGTCACCATACAGTCATGACAGTGTCACCATACAGTCATGACAGTGTCACCATACAGTCATGACAGTGTCACCATGCAGTCATGACATTGTCACCATGCAGTCATGACAGTGTCACCATACAGTCATGACAGTGTCACCATACAGTAAGGACTTTTTTTAATATTAAACACTAACAATATGTGGGAGTAACAGCACGTGTGTGTATATATATATATATATATATATATATATATATATATATATATATATATATATATATATATATATATATATATATATATATATATATATATATATGCAAAACAACCACTCTGAAAGAATAGAGAAACTCCAAGCGCTTTCGTGACTACTCACATTATCAAGTTCCTTGATAATGTGAGTAGTCACGAAAGCGCTTGGAATTTCTCTATTCTTTCAGAGTGGTTGTTTTGCATATTCTGAAATCACCTGTTTACTGTGATCTTATTGCATATATATATATATATATATATATATATATATATATATATATATATATATATATATATATATATATATATATATATATATATATATATATATATTGTGTGTGTGTGTAGATCAAGTGTTTACATTGAAGCATATATGTGAACAGTATTTAGATAAAGGTAGGGAAGTTTTTATTGCATTTATGGATTTAGAAAAGGCATATGATAGAGTGGATAGAGGAGCAATGTGGCAGATGTTGCATGTATATGGAATAAGTGGTAAGTTACTAAATGCTGTAAAGAGTTTTTATGAGGATAGTGAGGCTCAGGTTAGGGTGTGTAGAAGAGAGGGAGACTACTTCCCGGTAAAAGTAGGTCTTAGACAGGGATGTGTAATGTCACCATGGTTGTTTAATATATTTATAGATGGGGTTGTAAAGGAAGTAAATGCTAGGGTGTTCGGGAGAGGGGTGGGATTAAATTTTGGGGAATCAAATTCAAAATGGGAATTGGCACAGTTACTTTTTGCTGATGATACTGTGCTTATGGGAGATTCTAAAGAAAAATTGCAAAGGTTAGTGGATGAGTTTGAGAATGTGTGTAAAGGTAGAAAGTTGAAAGTGAACATAGAAAAGAGTAAGGTGATGAGGGTATCAAATGATTTAGATAAAGAAAAATTGGATATCAAATTGGGGAGGAGGAGTATGGATGGATTTATGAAGGATGAGGTTAATCATAGAACTGATGAGGAAAAAAAGGTGAGTGGTGCGTTGAGGTATATGTGTCTATAAGATTCCTTGTAAAATTTGCGATAAAGTTTATTACGGTCAAACTGGTAAAAATCTCGAACTAAGATTAAAACAACATAAATATAGCATTAGAACTGGACAAGATTCCAATGCTCTATTTATTCATGTAAGAGATTTTAACCATCCAATTGATTTTCAAAAAGTTGAGAAAGTAGTATCAAGCAAGTCCATGGTCGACAGGAATATAATTGAATCTTGTTTCATAAAAAGCAGTTTTGACAATAATATGAATATTTCCTTTGGTTTATATAAATTAGATCCATTTATAATTAATAGAATTTGGGTTGAATTTAATAATACACTGGACAAATAAATAGCTTGGGGGTGAGTTTTGCAAAGGACCTATGCAAGTTGGGTCGGCGCGCGTCAGGTGTTTAACCGTTGTGGGATCTGATAGTGAGGTGCTGGCCGACCCCTTATATAGCTTCCTTGGATGCTTCACTTTCATAGTTCCTTGATAATGTGAGTAGTCACGAAAGCGCTTGGAATTTCTCTATTCTTTCAGAGTGGTTGTTTTGCATATTTTGAAATCACCTGTTTACTGTGATCTTATTATATATATATATATATATATATATATATATATATATATATATATATATATATATATATATATATATATTACATAAGTTGATTGTAATTTAATAAACAAACACAATGAAATATATTTTTTCGTTAGGTTCAGAATGATTGTTGCTAAATTATTACATACACAATTTTTGCTTGCCTTATTCGACAAGAAAAGCGTTGCTATTTAAGCCAGAATCGCAAGTTTTACCTATTCGGCACCACACACACACACACACACACACACACACACACACACACACACACACACACACACACACACACACACACACACACACACACACACACACATACACACACACACACGTACTCATATACAACAGGCCTAGTGTCTAATCGACATGTGCCTAGGACAAAATGGTAACTAACACACACACACACGCATCAACATGTCAGGGACACTACCAGAGAGAGAGGGGGGAAGGATGAGCCAGCAAGACTGGATCTTGTGTTCACCCTGAGCAGTTCAGACATTGAGCGTATTAATTACGAGAGGCCCCTTGGAGCTAGCGATCACGTGGTTCTGAGTTTTGATTATATAGTAAGAGCTACAAGTGGAGAAGGTAACAGGAATTGAATGGGAAAAGCCAAATTATAAAAGGGGGGACTACACAGGTATGAGGAACTTCCTGCAAGAGGTTCAGTGGGACAGAGAACTGGTAGGAAAATCAGTAAACGAGATGATGGAATATGTAACAACAAAGTGCAAGGAGGCAGAGGAAAGGTTTGTTCCCAAGGGAAACAGAAATAATAGGAAGACGAAATCGAGTCCTTGGTTTACCCGAAGTTGTAGGGAGGCAAAAACTAAGTGCACCAGAGAATGGAAAAGGTACAGGAGGCAAAGGACCCAGGAAAATAAGGAGATTAGTAGAAGAGCCAGAAACGAGTATGCACAGATAAGGAGGGAGGCCCAGCGACAGTACGAGAACGACATAGCATCGAAAGTCAAGTCTGACCCGAAACTGCTGTATAGCCACATTAGGAGGAAGACAACAGTCAAAGACCAGGTGATAAGGCTGAGGAAAGAAGGTGGGGAACTCACAAGAAACGATCAAGAAGTATGTGAGGAGCTCAATATGAGATTTAAGGAAGTATTTAAAGTGGAGACAGGAAGGCCTCGGGGGGGACAGAACAGAGGGGGACACCAGCAAGGAATATACCAACAAGTGTTGGATGACATACATACAAATGGGGAGGAGGTGAAGAAGCTGCTAAGGGACATCGATACCTCAAGGGCAATGGGACCGGACAACATCTCCCCGTGGGTCCTTAGAGAGGGAGCGGATATACTGTGTGTGCCACTTACTACAATCTTCAACACGTCCCTGGAAACTGGGCAACTACCTGAGGTATGGAAAACGGCAAATGTTGTTCCCATTTTTAAAATTCCATTTTTAAAAAAGGAAACAGAAAAGAGGCACTAAACTATAGACCTGTGTCACTGACGTGTATAGTATGCAAAGTTATGGAGAAGATTATCAGGAGGAGAGTGGTGGAGCACCTGGAACGGAACAAGAGTATAAACGCCAACCAGCACAGATTCATGGAAGGCAAATCCTGTGTCACAAACCTTCTGGAGTTTTATGATAAAGTAACAGAAGTAAGACACGAGAGAGAGGGGTGGGTTGATTGCATCATCTTGGACTGCAAGAAGGCCTTTGACACAGTTCCTCACAAGAGATTAGTGCAGAAGCTAGAGGATCAGGTGAATATAACAGGAAGGGCACCGCAATGGATCAGAGAATACCTGACAGGGAGGCAACAACGAGTCATGGTACGCGATGAGGTATCACAGTGGGCACCTGTGACGAGCGGGGTCCCACAGGGGTCGGTCCTAGGACCAGTGCTATTTTTGGTATATGTGAGCGACATGATGGAAGGGTTAGACTCAGAAGTGTCCCTGTTGGGAGACGATGTGAAGTTAATGAGGAGAATTAAATCATATGAGGACCAAGCAGGACTTCAAAGAGACCTGGACAGACTGGACACCTGGTCCAGCAACTGGCTTCTCGAATTTAACCCTGCCAAATGCAAAGTCATGAAGATCGGGGAAGGTCACAGAAGACCGCAGACGGAGTATAGGCTAGGTGGCCAAAGACTGCAAACCTCGCTCAAGTAGAAAGATCTTGGGGTGAGTATAACACCAAGCATGTCTCCGGAAGCACACATCAACCAGGTAACTGCTGCAGCATATGGGCGCCTGGCAAACCTGAGAACAGCTTTCCAATACCTTAGTAAGGAATCGTTCAAGACACTGTACACCGTGTACGTCAGGCACATACTGGAGTATGCAGCACCAGTTTGGAACCCACACTTGATCAAGCACTTCAAGAAATTAGAGAAAGTGCAAAGGTTTGCGACAAGGTTAGTTCCAGAGCTAAGGGGAATGTCCTATGAAGAAAGGTTAAGGGAAATCGGCCTGACGACACTGGAGGACAGGATGGTCAGGGGAGACATGATAACGACATATAAAATACTGCGCGGAATAGACAAGGTGGACAAAGACGGGATGTTCCAGAGAAGGGACACAGAAACAAGAGGTCACAATTGGAAGTTGAAGACTCAGATGAGTCAAAGGGATGTTAGGAAGTATTTCTTCAGTCATAGAGTGGTCAGGCCGTGGAATAGCCTAGAAAGTGACGTAGTGGAGGCGGGAACCATACATAGTTTTAAGACGAGGTATGATAAAGCTCATGGAGCAGGGAGAGAGAGGACCTAGTAGCAATCAGTGAAGAGGCGGGGCCAGGAGCTAAGACTCGACCCCTGCAACCACAAATAGGTGAGTACACACACATACACGTGTATATATATATATATATATATATATATATATATATATGTATATATATATATATATATATATATATATATATATATATATATATATATATATATATATATATATATATATGGAATGTTGGAGGAAGAGGAGTGGAGGAATAGAGGAAGAAGAAGTGGAGGATTAGAGGATGGATTGAAAGGGGGTAAAAAGGCAGATTCAGCAGAGAGAGAGCTTTGGTGTGGTTGTGAGGGGGGCGTGTAAGTTACGACATGAGGGGCTGGTGAAGGAGGGGAGGAAGGAAGTAAGGGAGGGGGGGACTGAAGGAGGGAAGGAAGGCCTAGCCAATACTCTGGCTGAGAAAGGGGAGACCAGCTAGGCCTACCACCAATATTTACGTGTTTCACATGCTTTTGTTGCGTCTTATAAAAGGCCTACTTGCATCTAAATGGCCTTGCTGACCACAATAGGGAAGAACAGACACAGATTGCTGAATAAGCTCTAAGGAAGACGACGTTTCGCTTTTTGTAGAGCTTTATCAAGCTTTATTGAAGCTCTATAGAGTGTAATGTAGAGTGAATGCTGGCCCAGAAACCCATGTTTACACTTCACCAGTGATATTAGTCCAGCATTATAATTATTATTAGTAGTAATGGAACTAGTAATAGCAATAGTAGTAATAATAGTAATGTTACTAGTAATAGGAGTAGTAGTAATGCAGTAGTAGTAGTAATTGTAGTAGCAGTAGTTTTAGCAGCAGTGGTAGTAGTAATAGTATTAATAGTATTATTTAGTAGTAGTAATGCAGTAGTAGTAGTAATTGTAATAGCAGTAATTGTAGTAGCAGTAGTAGTAGCAGCAGTGGTAGTAGTAATAGTATTAATAGTATTATTTAGTAGTAGTAATGCAGTAGTAGTAGTAATTGTAATAGCAGTAATTGTAGTAGCAGTAGTAGTAGCAGCAGTGGTAGTAGTAATAGTATTAATAGTATTATTTAGTAGTAGGAATAATGGTAGGAGTGATACTAATGTAAATATATTAGTAATGGTAGCAGTAGTAGTAGTAATAATAGTAATAATGTTAGTGGTAGTAATAGTAATGGTAGTAATATTAGTAATGGTGATAGTAATAATAGCAGAAGTAGCAGCAGCCATCACTTGAAGTTCATTAATGAAGATATCTTCTACAACCTGTACACACCTTAGATACCCTTGTTACCCTCACACCACATGGCTAGTATAACCCTCAGAGGTATATCACAGGTATATCTTGTACAACCTGTACACACCTTAGATACCCTTGTTACCCTCACACCACATGGCTAGTATAACCCTCAGAGGTATATCACAGGTATATCACAGGTATATCTTGTACAACCTGTACACACCTTAGATACCCTTGTTACCCTCACACCACATGGCTAGTATAACCCTCAGAGGTATATCACAGGTATATCACAGGTATATCTTGTACAACCTGTACACACCTTAGATACCCTTGTTACCCTCACACTACATGGCTAGTATAACCCTCAGAGGTATATCACAGGTATATCACAGGTATATCTTGTACAACCTGTACACACCTTAGATACCCTTGTTACCCTCACACTACATGGCTAGTATAACCCTCAGAGGTATATCACAGGTATATCTTGTACAACCTGTACACACCTTAGATACCCTTGTTACACTCACACTACATGGCTAGTATAACCCTCAGAGGTATATCACAGGTATATCACAGGTATATCTTGTACAACCTGTACACACCTTAGATACCCTTGTTACCCTCACACTACATGGCTAGTATAACCCTCAGAGGTATATCACAGGTATACCACAGGTATATCACAGGTATATCTTGTACAACCTGTACACACCTTAGATACCCTTGTTACCCTCACACCACATGGCTAGTATAACCCTCAGAGGTATATCACAGGTATACCACAGGTATATCACAGGTATACCACAGGTATATCACAGGTATACCACAGGTATATCACAGGTATATCACAGGTATATCACAGGTATACCACAGGTATATCACAGTTATATCTTGTACAACCTGTACACACCTTAGATAGACTTGTTACCCTCACACTACATGGCTAGTATAACCCTCAGAGGTATATCACAGGTATACCACAGGTATACCACAGGTATATCACAGTTATATCTTGTACAACCTGTACACACCTTAGATACCCTTGTTACCCTCACACTACATGGCTAGTATAACCCTCAGAGGTATATCACAGGTATACCACAGGTATACCACAGGTATATCACAGTTATATCTTGTACAACCTGTACACACCTTAGATACCCTTGTTACCCTCACACTACATGGCTAGTATAACCCTCAGAGGTATATCACAGGTATACCACAGGTATATCACAGGTATATCTTGTACAACCTGTACACACCTTAGATACCCTTGTTACCCTCACACTACATGGCTAGTATAACCCTCAGAGGTATATCACAGGTATACCACAGGTATATCACAGGTTTACCACAGGTATATCACAGGTATATCACAGGTATATCACAGGTATACCACAGGTATATCACAGTTATATCTTGTACAACCTGTACACACCTTAGATACCCTTGTTACCCTCACACCACATGGCTAGTATAACCCTCAGAGGTATATCACAGGTATACCACTGGTATATCACAGGTATACCACAGGTATATCACAGGTATATCACAGGTATATCACAGGTATACCACAGGTATATCACAGGTATATCACAGTTATATCTTGTACAACCTGTACACACCTTAGATACCCTTGTTACCCTCACACCACATGGCTAGTATAACCCTCAGAGGTATATCACAGGTATACCACAGGTATATCACAGTTATATCTTGTACAACCTGTACACACCTTAGATACTCTTGTTACCCTCACACCACATGGCTAGTATAACCCTCACAGGTATATCACAGGTATATCACAGGTATATCTTGTACAACCTGTACACACCTTAGATACCCTTGTTACCCTCACACTACATGGCTAGTATAACCCTCACAGGTATATCACAGGTATACCACAGTTATATCACAGGTATACCACAGGTATATCACAGGTATATCTTGTACAACCTGTACACACCTTAGATACCCTTGTTACCCTCACACCACATAGCTAGTATAACCCTCACAGGTATATCACAGGTATACCACAGGTATATCACAGGTATACCACAGGTATATCACAGGTATATCACAGGTATATCACAGGTATATCACAGGTATACCACAGGTATATCACAGGTATATCTTGTACAACCTGTACACACCTTAGATACCCTTGTTACCCTCACACCACATGGCTAGTATAACCCTCAGAGGTATATCACAGGTATACCACAGGTATATCACAGGTATATCTTGTACAACCTGTACACACCTTAGATACCCTTGTTACCCTCACACCACATCGCTAGTATAACCCTCAGAGGTATATCACAGGTATATCACAGGTATATCACAGGTATATCTTGTACAACCTGTACACACCTTAGATACCCTTGTTACCCTCACACCACATGGCTAGTATAACCCTCAGAGGTATATCACAGGTATATCACAGGTATACCACAGGTATATCACAGGTATACTACAGGTATACCACAGGTATATCACAGGTATACCACAGGTATACCATAGGTATATCACAGGTATACCATAGGTATATCACAGGTATACCATAGGTATATCACAGGTATACCATAGGTGTATCACAGGTATACCACAGGTATATCACAGGTATACCACAGGTATATCACAGGTATATCACAGGTATATCATAGGTATATCACAGGTATACCACAGGTATATCACAGGTATACCACAGGTATATCACATGTATACCACAGGTATATCACAGGTATATCACAGGTATACCACAGGTATATCACAGGTATATCACAGGTATACCACAGGTATATCACAGGTATATCTTGTACAACCTGTACACACCTTAGATACCCTTGTTACCCTCACACCACATGGCTAGTATAACCCTCAGAGGTATATCACAGGTATACCACAGGTATATCACAGGTATATCTTGTACAACCTGTACACACCTTAGATACCCTTGTTACCCTCACACCACATGGCTAGTATAACCCTCAGAGGTATATCACAGGTATACCACAGGTATATCACAGGTATATCTTGTACAACCTGTACACACCTTAGATACCCTTGTTACCCTCACACTACATGGCTAGTATAACCCTCAGAGGTATATCACAGGTATACCACAGGTATATCACAGGTATATCTTGTACAACCTATACACACCTTAGATACCCTTGTTACCCTCACACCACATGGCTAGTATAACCCTCAGAGGTATATCACAGGTATATCACAGGTATATCACAGGTATACTACAGGTATACCACAGGTATATCACAGGTATACCACAGATATACCATAGGTATATCACAGGTATACCATAGGTATATCACAGGTATACCATAGGTATATCACAGGTATACCATAGGTATATCACAGGTATACCACAGGTATATCACAGGTATACCACAGGTATATCACAGGTATATCACAGGTATACCATAGGTATATCACAGGTATACCACAGGTATACCACAGGTATATCACATGTATACCACAGGTATATCACAAGTATATCACAGGTATATCTCAGGTATACCATAGGTATATCACAGGTATACCACAGGTATATCACAGGTATACCACAGGTATATCACAGGTATATCACAGGTATACCATAGGTATATCACAGGTATACCATAGGTATATCACAGGTATACCACAGGTATACCACAGGTATACCACAGGTATACCACAGGTATACCACAGGTATATCACAAGTATATCACAAGTATATCACAGGTATACCATAGGTATATCACAGGTATACCACAGGTATATCACAGGTATACCACAGGTATACCACAGGTATACCACAGGTATATCACAAGTATATCACAGGTATACCATAGGTATATCACAGGTATACCATAGGTATATCACAGGTATGCAATAGGTATATCACAGGTATACCACAGGTATATCACAGGTATACCACAGGTATATCACAAGTATACCATTGGTATTATAGTTGAGAGCAGTGTGTGTAGCTTTGATCCGGAACATTATGTGTTGTCTAACAGATAAATTGTCTTGTTGGGAGATCTGAAGGTTGTTAAGAGGCTTTTTGTCTATGTTGGTACACTTGGTGGGTCTTTGTTATGTTGGTACACTTGATGGGCCTTTGTTATGTTGGTACACTTGATGGGTCTTTGTTATGTTGGTACACTTGATGGGTCTTTGTTACGTCGGTACACTTGATGGGTCTTTGTTATGTTGGTACACTTGATGGGTCTTTGTTATGTTGGTACACTTGATGGGTCTTTGTTATGTTGGTACACTTGATGGGTCTTTGTTATGTTGGTACACTTGATGGGCCTTTGTTATGTTGGTACACTTGATGGGTCTTTGTTATGTTGGTACACTTGATGGGTCTTTGTTATGTTGGTACACTTGATGGGTCTTTGTTATGTTGGTACACTTGATGGGCCTTTGTTATGTTGGTACACTTGATGGGTCTTTGTTATGTTGGTACACTTGATGGGTCTTTGTTATGTTGGTACACTTGATGGGTCTTTGTTACGTCGGTACACTTGATGGGTCTTTGTTATGTTGGTACACTTGATGGGCCTTTGTTATGTTGGTACACTTGATGGGTCTTTGTTATGTTGGTACACTTGATGTGTCTTTGTTATGTTGGTACACTTGATGGGTCTTTGTTGTGTTGGTACACTTGATGGGTCGTTGTTATGTTGGTACACTTGATGGGTCTTTGTTGTCTATGTTGGTACACTTGATGGGTCTTTGTTATGTTGGTACACTTGATGGGTCTTTGTTGTCTATGTTGGTACACTTGATGGGTCTTTGTTATGTTGGTATACTTGATGGGTCTTTGTTATGTTGGTACACTTGATGGGTCTTTGTTATGTTGGTACACTTGATGTGTCTTTGTTACGTCGGTACACTTGATGGGTCTTTGTTATGTTGGTACACTTGATGGGTCTTTGTTATGTTGGTACACTTGATGGGTCTTTGTTATGTTGGTACACTTGATGGGTCTTTGTTACGTCGGTACACTTGATGGGTCTTTGTTATGTTGGTACACTTGATGGGTCTTTGTTATGTTGGTACACTTGATGGGTCTTTGTTACGTCGGTACACTTGATGGGTCTTTGTTATGTTGGTACACTTGATGGGTCTTTGTTATGTTGGTACACTTGATGGGTCTTTGTTATGTTGGTACACTTGATGGGTCTTTGTTATGTTGGTACACTTGATGGGTCTTTATGTTGGTACACTTGATGGGTCTTTGTTACGTCGGTACACTTGATGGGTCTTTGTTATGTTGGTACACTTGATGGGTCTTTGTTATGTTGGTACACTTGATGGGTCTTTGTTGTGTTGGTACACTTGATGGGTCATTGTTATGTTGGTACACTTGATGGGTCTTTGTTGTCTATGTTGGTACACTTGATGGGTCGTTGTTATGTTGGTACACTTGATGGGTCTTTGTTGTCTATGTTGGTACACTTGATGGGTCTTTGTTATGTTGGTACACTTGATGGGTCTTTGTTATGTTGGTACACTTGATGGGTCTTTGTTATGTTGGTACACTTGATGGGCCTTTGTTATGTTGGTACACTTGATGGGTCTTTGTTATGTTGGTACACTTGATGGGTCTTTGTTATGTTGGTACACTTGATGGGTCTTTGTTACGTCGGTACACTTGATGGATCTTTGTTATGTTGGTACACTTGATGGGTCCTTGTTACGTCGGTACACTTGATGGGTCTTTGTTATGTTGGTACACTTGATGGGTCTTTGTTATGTTGGTACACTTGATGGGTCTTTGTTATGTTGGTACACTTGATGGGTCTTTGTTATGTTGGTACACTTGATGGGTCGTTGTTATGTTGGTACACTTGATGGGTCTTTGTTGTCTATGTTGGTACACTTGATGGGTCTTTGTTATGTTGGTACACTTGATGGGTCTTTGTTGTTTATGTTGGTACACTTGATGGGTCTTTGTTGTTTATGTTGGTACACTTGATGGGTCTTTGTTATGTTGGTACACTTGATGGGTCTTTGTTATGTTGGTACACTTGATGGGCCTTTGTTATGTTGGTACACTTGATGGGTCTTTGTTATGTTGGTACAATTGATGGGCCTTTGTTATGTTGGTACACTTGATGGGTCTTTGTTATGTTGGTACACTTGATGGGTCTTTGTTATGTTGGTACACTTGATGTGTCTTTGTTATGTTGGTACACTTGATGGGTCTTTGTTATGTTGGTACACTTGATGGGTCTTTGTTATGTTGGTACACTTGATGGGTCGTTGTTATGTTGGTACACTTGATGGGCCTTTGTTATGTTGGTACACTTGATGGGTCTTTGTTATGTTGGTACACTTGATGGGCCTTTGTTATGTTGGTACACTTGATGGGTCTTTGTTATGTTGGTACACTTGATGGGTCTTTGTTATGTTGGTACACTTGATGGGTCTTTGTTATGTTGGTACACTTGATGGGTCTTTGTTATGTTGGTACACTTGATGGGTCTTTGTTATGTTGGTACACTTGATGGGCCTTTGTTATGTTGGTACACTTGATGGGTCTTTGTTATGTTGGTACACTTGATGGGTCTTTGTTATGTTGGTACTCTTGATGTGTCTTTGTTATGTTGGTACACTTGATGGGTCTTTATGTTGGTACACTTGATGTGTCTTTGTTATGTTGGTACACTTGATGGGCCTTTGTTATGTTGGTACACTTGATGGGTCTTTGTTATGTTGGTACACTTGATGGGTCTTTGTTATGTTGGTACACTTGATGGGTCTTTGTTACGTCGGTACACTTGATGGGTCTTTGTTATGTTGGTACACTTGATGGGTCCTTGTTACGTCGGTACACTTGATGGGTCTTTGTTATGTTGGTACACTTGATGGGTCTTTGTTATGTTGGTACACTTCATGGGTCTTTGTTACGTCGGTACACTTGATGGGTCTTTGTTATGTTTGTACACTTGATGGGTCTTTGTTATGTTGGTACACTTCATGGGTCTTTGTTATGTTGGTACACTTGATGGGTCTTTGTTATGTTTGTACACTTGATGGGTCTTTGTTATGTTGGTACACTTCATGGGTCTTTGTTATGTTGGTACACTTCATGGGTCTTTGTTATGTTTGTACACTTGATGGGTCTTTGTTATGTTGGTACACTTCATGGGTCTTTGTTACGTCGGTACACTTGATGGGTCTTTGTTATGTTGGTACACTTGATGGGTCTTTGTTATGTTGGTACACTTGATGGGTCTTTGCTGAGTCCACCAAATGTTTGACCTGTGGTAAAAACCACGTAATATTTGACCTGTGGTAATGACCAGGTAATGTTTGACCTGTGGTAATGACCAGGCAATGTTTGACCTGTGGTAATGACCAGGTAATGTTTAATGTTTGGTAATGACCAGGTAATGTTTGACCTGTGGTAATGACCAGGTAATGTTTGACGTTTGGTAATGACCAGGTAATGTTTAACCTGTGGTAATGACCAGGTGATGTTTGACCTGTGGTGATGACCAGGTAATGTTTGACCTGTGGTACTGACCAGGTAATGTTTGACCTGTGGTAATGACCAGGTAATGTTTAACCTGTGGTAATGATCAGGTAATGTTTGACGTTTGGTAATGACCAGGTAATATTTAACCTGTGGTAATGACCAGGTAATGTTTGACCTGTGGTAATGACCAGGTAATGTTTGACCTGTGGTAATGACCAGGTAATGTTTGACCTGTGGTACTGACCAGGTGATGTTTGACCTGTGGTAATGACCAGGTGATGTTTAACCTGTGGTAATGACCAGGTAATATTTGACCTGTGGTAATGACCAGGTAATGTTTGACCTGTGGTAATGACCAGGTGACGTTTAACCTGTGGTAATGACCAGGTAATGTTTAACCTGTGGTAATGACCAGGTAATGTTTGACCTGTGGTAATGACCAGGTAATGTTTGACCTGTGGTACTGACCAGGTGATGTTTGACCTGTGGTAATGACCAGGTAATGTTTGACCTGTGGTAATGACCAGGTGATGTTTAACCTGTGGTAATGACCAGGTAATGTTTAACCTGTGGTAATGACCAGGTAATGTTTGACCTGTGGTAATGACCAGGTGATGTTTAACCTGTGGTAATGACCAGGTAATGTTTAACCTGTGGTAATGACCAGGTAATGTTTGACCTGTGGTAATGACCAGGTGATGTTTAACCTGTGGTAATGACCAGGTAATGTTTAACCTGTGGTAATGACCAGGTAATGTTTGACCTGTGGTAATGACCAGGTAATGTTTGACCTGTGGTAATGACCAGGTGATGTTTGACCTGTGGTAATGACCAGGTAATGTTTGACCTGTGGTACTGACCAGGTAATGTTTGACCTGTGGTAATGACCAGGTAATGTTTGACCTGTGGTACTGACTAGGTAATGTTTGACGTTTGGTAATGACCAGGTAATGTTTAACCTGTGGTAATGATCAGGTAATGTTTGACGTTTGGTAATGACCAGGTAATATTTAACCTGTGGTAATGACCAGGTGATGTTTAACCTGTGGTAATGACCAGGTAATGTTTAACCTGTGGTAATGACCAGGTAATGTTTGACCTGTAGTAATGACCAGGTAATTGACCTGTGGTACTGACCAGGTGATGTTTGACCTGTGGTAATGACCAGGTGATGTTTAACCTGTGGTAATGACCAGGTAATGTTTAACCTGTGGTAATGACCAGGTAATGTTTGACCTGTGGTAATGACCAGGTAATGTTTGACCTGTGGTAATGACCAGGTAATGTTTGACCTGTGGTAATGACCATGTAATGTTTGACCTGTGGTAACGACCATGTAATGTTTGACCTGTGGTACTGACCAGGTGATGTTTGACCTGTGGTAATGACCAGGTGATGTTTGACCTGTGGTAATGATCAGGTAATGGTTGACCTGTGGTAATGACCAGGTGATGTTTGACCTGTGGTACTGACCAGGTAATGTTTGACCTGTGGTAATGACCAGGTAATGTTTGACCTGTGGTAATGACCAGGTAATGTTTGACTTGTGGTAATGACCAGGTAATGTTTGACCTGTGGTTCTGACCAGGTAATGTTTGACCTGTGGTACTGACCAGGTAATGTTTGACCTGTGGTAATGACCAGGTAATGTTTGACCTGTGGTGCTGACCAGGTAATGTTTGACCTGTGGTACTGACCAGATGATGTTTGACCTGTGGTACTGACCAGGTAATGTTTGACCTGTGGTAATGACCAGGTAATGTTTGACCTGTGGTACTGACCAGGTAATGTTTGACCTGTGGTACTGACCAGGTGATGTTTGACCTGTGGTACTGACCCTGACCTGACACCACCGAGGTGTCTGGCCTCTGGAATGCTCTCTAAGCAGCTAGAAAGTCAATAGTGTCTATGTTTCCCTGCTTGGTGTTAGCTAACATGTCTTGGTGAAACGTTGTATGTTTGGTTCTGGAGGAGGGGGGAAGTAGGTGGGGGTGGGGGTAGGGGAAGAGGGGAAGTAGGTGGTGGTGGGGGTAAGGGAAGGGGGGAAGTAGGTGGTGGTGGGGGTAGGGGAAGGGGGGAAGTAGGTGGTAGTGGGGGTAGGGGAAGGGGGGAAGTAGGTGATGGTGGGGGTAAGGGAAGGGGGGAAGTAGGTGGTGGTGGGGGTAGGGGAAGGGGGGAAGTAGGTGGTAGTGGGGGTAGGGGAAGGGGGGAAGTAGGTGGTGGTGGGGGTAGGGGAAGGGGGGAAGTAGGTGGTGGTGGGGGTAGGGGAAGGGGGGAAGTAGGTGGTGGTGGGGGTAGGGGAAGGGGGAACTAGGTGGTAGTGGGGGTAGGGGAAGGGGGGAAGTAGGTGGTGGTGGGGGTAGGGGAAGGGGGGAAGTAGGTGGTGGTGGGGGTAAGGGAAGGGGGGAAGTAGGTGGTGGTGGGGGTAGGGGACGGGGGGAAGTAGGTGGTGGTGGGGGTAGGGGAAGGGGGGAAGTAGGTGGTGGTGGGGGTAAGGGAAGGGGGGAAGTTGGTGGGGGTGGGGGTAGGGGAAGGGGGGAAGTAGGTGGTAGTGGGGGTAGGGGAAGGGGGGAAGTAGGTGGTGGTGGGGGTAGGGGAAGGGGGGAAGTAGGTGGTGGTGGGGGTAGGGGAAGGGGGGAAGTAGGTGGTGGTGGGGGTAGGGGAAGGGGGAAGTAGGTGGTAGTGGGGGTAGGGGAAGGGGGGAAGTAGGTGGTGGTGGGGGTAGGGGAAGGGGGGAAGTAGGTGGTGGTGGGGGTAGGGGAAGGGGGGAAGTAGGTGGTGGTGGGGGTAGGGGACGGGGGGAAGTAGGTGGTGGTGGGGGTAGGGGAAGGGGGGACGTAAGTGGTGGTGGGGGTAGGGGAAGGGGGGAAGTAGGTGGTGGTGGGGGTATGGGAAGGGGGGAAGTAGGTGGTGGTGGGGGTAGGGGAAGGGGGAAGGAAATGGTGGAGAGAGAAAGACAAAGGTTTGCCATGCATGTCTCCCCCCCCCTACTTCACCTCTCCATTATTGCCTTCCCCCCGACCTCCTCCACCCCTCATCCCCTCCTCTACCCCTTCTACTTCCTCCCCTCCCCTTACTCCCCTCTTCCTCTCCCCTTCCCCCTTCCCTTCGTTTATTTTCTTCCTCTTTAAGTTGTGCGTCATGGTCATGTGTTGTCAGTGTTTGCTGCTTTACCACACACACCAGGGCCAGGAGCTGTGACTCAACCCCTGCAACCACAAATAGGTGTGTACACACACACACCAGGGCCAGGAGCTGTGACTCAACCCCTGCAACCACAAATAGGTGTGTACACACACACACCAGGGCCAGGAGCTGTGACTCAACCCCTGCAACCACAAATAGGTGTGTACACACACACACCAGGGCCAGGAGCTGTGACTCAACCCCTGCAACCACAAGTAGGTGTGTACATACACAGACCAGGGCCAGGAGCTGTGACTCAACCCCTGCAACCACAAATAGGTGTGTACACACACAGACCAGGGCCGGGAGCTGTGACTCAACCCCTGCAACCACAAATAGATGTGTACACACACAGACCAGGGCCGGGAGCTGTGACTCAACCCCTGCAACCACAAATAGGTGTGTACACACACAGACCAGGGCCAGGAGCTGTGACTCAACCCCTGCAACCACAAATAGGTGTGTACACACACAGACCAGGGCCAGGAGCTGTGACTCAACCCCTGCAACCACAAATAGGTGTGTACACACACACAGACCAGGGCCAGGAGCTGTGACTCAACCTCTGCAACCACAAATAGGTGTGTACACACACAGACCAGGGCCGGGAGCTGTGACTCAACCCCTGCAACCACAAATAGGTGTGTACACACACAGACCAGGGCCAGGAGCTGTGACTCAACCCCTGCAACCACAAATAGGTGTGTACACACACAGACCAGGGCCAGGAGCTGTGACTCAACCCCTGCAACCACAAGTAGGTGTGTACACACACACATCAAAGCTGAAAATTAATTTCAAAATGACAGCATCAAAATCTAAAACATAATAGATACTGTTTACCATCTATCGAAGCTAAGATATTGATTACCATCTATCAAAGCTAAGATATTGATTACCATCTATCAAAGCTAAGATATTGATTACCATCTATCAAAGCTAAGATATTGATTACCATCTATCAAAGCTAAGATATTGATTACCATCTATCAAAGCTAAGATATTGATTACCATCTATCAAAGCTAAGATATTGATTACCATCTATCAAAGCTAAGATATTGATTACCATCTAAGCTAAGATATTGATTACCATCTATCAAAGCTAAGATATTGATTACCATCTATCAAAGCTAAGATATTGATTACAATCTATCAAAGCTAAGATACTGATTACCATCTATCAAAGCTAAGATATTGATTACCATCTATCAAAGCTAAGATATTGATTACCATCTATCAAAGCTAAGATATTGATTACCATCTATCTAAGCTAAGATATTGATTACCATCTATCAAAGCTAAGATATTGATTACCATCTATCAAAGCTAAGATATTGATTACCATCTATCAAAGCTAAGATATTGATTACCATCTATCAAAGCTAAGATATTGATTACCATCTATCAAAGCTAAGATATTGATTACCATCTATCAAAGCTAAGATATTGATTACCATCTATCAAAGCTAAGATATTGATTACCATCTATCAAAGCTAAGATATTGATTACCATCTAAGCTAAGATATTGATTACCATCTATCAAAGCTAAGATATTGATTACCATCTATCAAAGCTAAGATATTGATTACAATCTATCAAAGCTAAGATACTGATTACCATCTATCAAAGCTAAGATATTGATTACCATCTATCAAAGCTAAGATATTGATTACCATCTATCAAAGCTAAGATACTGATTACCATCTATCAAAGCTAAGATATTGATTACCATCTATCAAAGCTAAGATATTGATTACCATCTATCAGAGCTAAGATATTGATTACCATCTATCAAAGCTAAGATACTGATTACCATCTATCAAAGCTAAGATATTGATTACCATCTATCAAAGCTAAGATACTAATTACCACTTATCAAAGCTAAGATACTAATTACCATCTACCAAATCTAAGATACTAATTACCACCCATCAAAGCTAAGATACTAATTACCACTTATCAAAGCTAAGATATACAAGATACAAAACAACCACGGGGGGGGGGAGTTGAATGATAGCTCTAGGGCTTTCTTGTTGCAATCAACACATCAGAAGCTTGCAATGTTGCAGGAACAAGGTGATGGTGCAAGAAGATACCGTCATGTTCACCTGTTACCCTGTGTAGAGCTTTATAAAGTTATGTTTCACTCTGTGTAGAGCTTTATCAAGTTATGTTTCACTCTGTGTAGAGCTTTATCAAGTTATGTTTCACTCTGTGTAGAGCTTTATCAAGTTATGTTTCACTCTGTGTAGAACTTTATGATGTGGGTGGCCTTACTGTTATGTACAAGGTCAATATTGTCAAAATACCACACTTGGATTCACTTCGAGGACAGCGTGAAACAAGCTTTTATGCCACAAGACGGGCAGAAAGCAGCAACTTCACTCTGGCTGTACCCTTCTCCAGAACATCACTCCATCTGATATCGTACATACCCAGGATGACTCGAGTATGGAACACATTCGTACAGCATAATGATGTCAACGAGATAAAGTCAGTTGATCAAATGAAAATGCTGGCCCACAGATGGCTCCAACTTCATCCTGTTCCCTACTTGTATGTCTCATAACAATAAAAATGCTTTCAAATGAGCTGATGTAGGTAACAGCTCTTAGCTTGTCAATAAAGTTAGGAATCCTTAACCTGTAAATAGCTGTCAAACCATACCCCCGGCCGGGATTGAACCCGCGGTCATAGAGTCTCAAAACTCCAGCCCGTCGCGTTAGCCACTAGACCAGCTAGCCACAATAAGTAATGACACGATTGCAAACATTACGATTTCTTAAGTCATGTTGACGGCAGTGAAGGGACTTGAGCTAGAGTTCGTCACGGCCACGCTAACTGGAGATTCGTCTGTAAAAACTTGCATTTGTGGTCACAGAGGTGCCTGTGCTAACCTTTCTATGGTGTAGAAATATACCTAGTTGGATGAATCTTATTGTGGCTAGCTGGTCTAGTGGCTAACGCGACGGGCTGGAGTTTTGAGACTCTATGACCGCGGGTTCAATCCCGGCCGGGGGTATGGTTTGTTTGCAATCGTGTCATTACGATTTCTTAAGTCAAATAGCTGTCAATAAAGCTAGGGATCCTTAACCTTGTCAAACCCTGTGTAAAAAAAAAAAAAAAAAAAGAGAGAGGGAGAGAGAGGGAGAGAGAGGGCGAGAGAGGGAGAGAGAGAGAGAGAGAGAGAGAGAGAGAGAGAGAGAGAGAGAGACTGAGAGAGAGAGAGGGAGAGAGGGAAGGAATGTGATGAAAGAAAGTCTTGGTAAAAAGGTGTTAGAGAGAGCGGAAGTGAAGATTACCTAGAAGAAGGTGTAAAAGTGGCAGACATGACCAGGAGGTAAAAAATATTTGATTACTTGCTGGTAGGGCCCGAGCTGTGGGTGTTAGCTGGTGTTGGTGTAAGTTGATGTTGGTGTTAGCTGGTGTTGTTGTAAGTTGATGTTGGTGTTAGCTGGTGTTGTTGTAAGTTGATGTTGGTATTAGCTGGTGTTGGTGTAAGTTGATGTTGGTATTAGCTGGTGTTGGTGTAAGTAGATGTTGGTATTAGCTGGTGTTGTTGTAAGTTGATGTTGGTGTTAGCTGGTGTTGTTGTAAGTGGATGTTGGTGTTAGCTGGTGTTGTTGTAAGTTGATGTTGGTATTAGCTGGTGTTGTTGTAAGTTGATGTTGGTATTAGCTGTTGTTGTTGTAAGTTGATGTTGGTATTAGCTGGTGTTGTTGTAAGTTGATGTTGGTATTAGCTGGTGTTGGTGTAAGTTGATGTTGGTATTAGCTGGTGTTGGTGTAAGTTGATGTTGGTATTAGCTGGTGTTGTTGTAAGTTGATGTTGGTATTAGCTGGTGTTGGTGTAAGTTAATGTTGGTATTAGCTGGTGTTGGTGTAAGTTGATGTTGGTATTAGCTGGTGTTGTTGTAAGTTAATGTTGGTATTAGCTGGTGTTGGTGTAAGTTGATGTTGGTATTAGCTGGTGTTGGTGTAAGTTAATGTTGGTATTAGCTGGTGTTGGTGTAAGTTGATGTTGGTATTAGCTGGTGTTGTTGTAAGTTGATGTTGGTATTAGCTGGTGTTGGTGTAAGTTGATGTTGGTATTAGCTGGTGTTGTTGTAAGTTAATGTTGGTATTAGCTGGTGTTGGTGTAAGTTGGTGCTGGCCACATCCTCACCCACCCACCCATACATCCACATCCTTACCCACCCACCCATACACCCACATCCTCACCCACCCACCCATACACCCACATCCTCACCCACCCACCCATACACCCACATCCTCACCCACCCACCCATACACCCACATCCTCACCCACCCACCCATACACCCACATCCTCACCCACCCACCCATACACCCACATCCTCACCCACCCACCCATACACCCACATCCTCACCCACCAATACAACCACATCCTCACAGACCCACCCATACACCCACATACTCACCCACCCACCCATCCACCCACATCCTCACCCACCCACCCATACAACCACATCCCCACCCACCCACCCATCCACCCACATCCTCACCCACCAACCTATCCACCACATCCACACCCACCCACCCCTCCACAACCACACCAACCCACCCATACACCCACATCCTCACCCACCCACCCATACAACCACATCCCCACCCACCCACCCATCCACCCACATCCTCACCCACCAACCTATCCACCACATCCTCACCCACCCACCCATCCACATCCTCACCAACCCACCCATACACCCACATCCTCACCCACCCACCCATCCACCCACATCCTCACCAACCCACCCATACACCCACATCCTCACCCACCCACCCATACACCCACATCCTCACCCACCCACCCATACACCCACATCCTCACCCACCCACCCATACACCCACATCCTCACCCACCCACCCATACAACCACATCCCCACCCACCCACCCATCCACCCACATCCTCACCCACCAACCTATCCACCACATCCTCACCCACCCACCCATCCACATCCTCACCAACCCACCCATACACCCACATCCTCACCCACCCACCCATCCACCCACATCCTCACCCACCCACCCATACACCCACATCCTCACCCACCCACCCATCCACCCACATCCTCACCCACCCACCCATACACCCACATCCTCACCAACCCACCCATCCACCCACATCCTCACCAACCCACCCATACACCCACATCCTCACCCACCCACCATCCACCCACAGACCCACTTAGTGATCTCTGCACAACAGTTCATCATTACCATTTTACAAGTCAGTTACTGTATTATAGGCATATTGTATAATCTATAATACAATAAACAATACAGAGCTATCGTCATTATCAACTCATATAATTAATATTAAGGAGAGGTATTAATATTAACAGTTTGTGAAGTGTAGTGTAGAGGCGACTCTGGCAACACAGTGATGGAGTGAGTGATGGTGAAGGTGGATCTTCTTATTCTGGTTACTTTGCCTTGCTGGGAGACGGTACATGTGTTGATAAAAGAGAATTACATAAATAATGGTAATAATGGTCAGACAAACTTACATGTTCTCAACAAGTCAGGATTTTAGAAGCTTCTGTCTCGAGTTAATTAATATTCTCTGATATATTCCATCTTAACTAGAGGGACCTTTGTCTGTGAGACAGTATTGTGTTGTGTTGTGTTGTGTTGTGTGTTGTGTTGTGTTGTGTGTTGTGTTGTGTTGTGTTGTGTGTTGTGTTGTGTGTTGTGTTGTGAGTTAATTAATATTCTCTGATATATTCCATCTTAACTAGAGGGACCTTTGTCTGTGAGGCAGTATTGTGTTGTGTTGTGTTGTGTTGTGTTGTGTTGTGTGTTGTGTTGTGTTGTGTGTTGTGTTGTGTGTTGTGTTGTGTGTTGTGTTGTGTGTTGTGTTGTGAGTTAATTAATATTCTCTGATATATTCCATCTTAACTAGAGGGACCTTTGTCTGTGAGGCAGTATTGTGTTGTGTTGTGTTGTGTTGTGTTGTGTTGTGTTGTGTTGTGTGTTGTGTTGTGTTGTGTGTTGTGTTGTGAGTTAATTAATATTCTCTGATATATTCCATCTTAACTAGAGGGACCTTGGTCTGTGAGGCAGTATTGTGTTGTGTTGTGTTGTGTTGTGTTGTGTTGTGTTGTGTTGTGTGTTGTGTTGTGTTGTGTGTTGTGTTGTGAGTTAATTAATATTCTCTGATATATTCCATCTTAACTAGAGGGACCTTGGTCTGTGAGGCAGTATTGTGTTGTGTTGTGTTGTGTTGTGTTGTGTTGTGTGTTGTGTTGTGTGTTGTGTTGTGTTGTGTTGTGTGTTGTGTTGTGTGTTGTGTTGTGAGTTAATTAATATTCTCTGATATATTCCATCTTAACTAGAGGGACCTTGGTCTGTGAGGCAGTATTGTGTTGTGTTGTGTTGTGTTGTGTTGTGTTGTGTTGTGTGTTGTGTTGTGTTGTGTTGTGTGTTGTGTTGTGTTGTGTTGTGTTTTGTGTTGTGTGTTGTGTTGTGTGTTGTGTTGTGTTGTGTGTTGTGTTGTGTGTTGTGTTGTGTTGTGTGTTGTGTTGTGTTGTGTGTTGTGTTGTGTGTTGTGTTGTGTGTTGTGTTGTGAGTTAATTAATATTCTCTGATATATTCCATCTTAACTAGAGGGACCTTGGTCTGTGAGGCAGTATTGTGTTGTGTTGTGTTGTGTTGTGTGTTGTGTTGTGTTGTGTGTTGTGTTGTGTTGTGTTGTGTTGTGTTGTGTTGTGTTGTGTGTTGTGTTGTGTTGTGTGTTGTGTGTTGTGTTGTGTGTTGTGTTGTGTTGTGTGTTGTGTTGTGTGTTGTGTTGTGTGTTGTGTTGTGTGTTGTGTTGTGTGTTGTGTTGTGTTGTGTGTTGTGTTGTGTGTTGTGTTGTGAGTTAATTAATATTCTCTGATATATTCCATCTTAACTAGAGGGACCTTGGTCTGTGAGGCAGTATTGTGTTGTGTTGTGTTGTGTTGTGTTGTGTTGTGTGTTGTGTTGTGTTGTGTTGTGTTGTGTTGTGTGTTGTGTTGTGTGTTGTGTTGTGTGTTGTGTTGTGTTGTGTGTTGTGTTGTGTGTTGTGTGTTGTGTTGTGTGTTGTGTTGTGTGTTGTGTTGTGTTGTGTTGTGTGTTGTGTTGTGTTGTGTGTTGTGTTGTGTGTTGTGTGTTGTGTTGTGTGTTGTGTTGTGTGTTGTGTTGTGTGTTGTGTTGTGTGTTGTGTTGTGTTGTGTGTTGTGTTGTGTGTTGTGTTGTGTTGTGTGTTGTGTGTTGTGTTGTGTGTTTTGTGTTGTGTTGTGTTGTGTTGTGTTGTGTTGTGTGTTGTGTTGTGTTGTGTTGTGTTGTGTTGTGAGTTAATTAATGTTCTCTGATATATTCCATCTTAACTAGAGGGACCTTGGTCTGTGAGGCAGTATTGTGTTGTGTTGTGTTGTGTTGTGTTGTGTTGTGTGTTGTGTTGTGTTGTGTGTTGTATTGTGTGTTGTGTGTTGTGTTGTGTGTTGTGTTGTGTTGTGTGTTGTGTTGTGTGTTGTGTTGTGTGTTTTGTGTTGTGTTGTGTTGTGTTGTGTGTTGTGTTGTGTTGTGTTGTGTGTTGTGTTGTGTTGTGTTGTGTGTTGTGTTGTGTTGTGTGTTGTGTTGTGTGTTGTGTTGTGTGTTTTGTGTTGTGTTGTGTTGTGTTGTGTGTTGTGTTGTGTTGTGTTGTGTTGTGTTGTGTTGTGAGTTAATTAATGTTCTCTGATATATTCCATCTTAACTAGAGGGATCTTTGTCTGTGAGGCAGTATTGTGTTGTGTTGTGTTGTGTTGTGTTGTGTTGTGTTGTGTGTTGTGTTGTGTTGTGTGTTGTGTTGTGTGTTGTGTTTTGTGTTGTGTTGTGTTGTGTTGTGTTGTGTTGTGTTGTGTGTTGTGAGTTAATTAATATTCTCTGATATATTCCATCTTAACTAGAGGGATCTTTGTCTGTGAGGCAGTATTGTGTTGTGTTGTGTTGTGTTGTGTGTTGTGTTGTGTTGTGTGTTGTGAGTTAATTAATATTCTCTGATATATTCCATCTTAACTAGAGGGATCTTTGTCTGTGAGGCAGTATTGTGTTGTGTTGTGTTGTGTGTTGTGTTGTGTTGTGTGTTGTGTTGTGTTGTGTGTTGTGTTGTGAGTTAATTAATATTCTCTGATATATTCCATCTTAACTAGAGGGACCTTGGTCTGTGAGGCAGTATTGTGTTGTGTTGTGTTGTGTTGTGTGTTGTGTTGTGTTGTGTGTTGTGTTGTGTTGTGTGTTGTGTTGTGTGTTGTGAGTTAATTAATATTCTCTGATATATTCCATCTTAACTAGAGGGATCTTTGTCTGTGAGGCAGTATTGTGTTGTGTTGTGTTGTGTGTTGTGTTGTGTTGTGTGTTGTGTTGTGTTGTGTGTTGTGTTGTGTTGTGTGTTGTGTTGTGAGTTAATTAATATTCTCTGATATATTCCATCTTAACTAGAGGGACCTTGGTCTGTGAGGCAGTATTGTGTTGTGTTGTGTTGTGTTGTGTGTTGTGTTGTGTTGTGTTGTGTGTTGTGTGTTGTGTGTTGTGTTGTGTGTTGTGTTGTGTTGTGTTGTGTTGTGTTGTGTGTTGTGTTGTGTGTTGTGTTGTGTTGTGTGTTGTGTTGTGTTGTGTGTTGTGCCATGTGTTGTGTCGTGTGTTGTGTGTTGTGTCATGTGTTGTGTCGTGTGTTGTGTGTTGTGTCATGTGTTGTGTGTTGTCATGTGTTGTGTCGTGTGTTGTGTTGTGTCGTGTGTTGTGTCGTGTGTTGTGTTGTGTCGTGTGTTGTGTGTTGTGTTGTGTCGTGTGTTGTGTGTTGTGTTGTGTCGTGTGTTGTGTTGTGTCGTGTGTTGTGTTGTGTGTTGTGTTGTGTCGTGTGTTGTGTTGTGTCGTGTGTTGTGTTGTGTCGTGTGTTGTGTTGTGTCGTGTGTTGTGTCGTGTGTTGTGTTGTGTCGTGTGTTGTGTTGTGTCGTGTGTTGTGTTGTGTCGTGTGTTGTGTTGTGTCGTGTGTTGTGTTGTGTCGTGTGTTGTGTTGTGTCGTGTGTTGTGTTGTGTCGTGTGTTGTGTTGTGTCGTGTGTTGTGTGTTGTCATGTGTTGTGTCGTGTGTTGTGTGTTGTCATGTGTTGTGTCGTGTGTTGTCATGTGTTGTGTCGTGTGTTGTGTCATGTGTTGTGTGTTGTGTGTTGTGTCATGTGTTGTGTCGTGTGTTGTGTTGTGTCGTGTGTTGTGTTGTGTCGTGTGTTGTGTTGTGTCGTGTGTTGTGTCGTGTGTTGTGTGTTGTCATGTGTTGTGTCGTGTGTTGTGTTGTGTCGTGTGTTGTGTTGTGTCGTGTGTTGTGTTGTGTCATGTGTTGTGTCGTGTGTTGTGTGTTGTCATGTGTTGTGTCGTGTGTTGTGTTGTGTCGTGTGTTGTGTTGTGTCGTGTGTTGTGTCGTGTGTTGTGTGTTGTCATGTGTTGTGTCGTGTGTTGTGTATTGTCATGTGTTGTGTCGTGTGTTGTGTGTTGTCATGTGTTGTGTCGTGTGTTGTGTTGTGTCGTGTGTTGTGTTGTGTCGTGTGTTGTGTTGTGTCATGTGTTGTGTCGTGTGTTGTGTTGTGTCATGTGTTGTGTTGTGTCGTGTGTTGTGTTGTGTCGTGTGTTGTGTGTTGTCATGTGTTGTGTCGTGTGTTGTGTGTTGTCATGTGTTGTGTCGTGTGTTGTGTGTTGTCATGTGTTGTGTCGTGTGTTGTGTTGTGTCGTGTGTTGTGTTGTGTCGTGTGTTGTGTTGTGTCATGTGTTGTGTCGTGTGTTGTGTTGTGTCATGTGTTGTGTTGTGTCATGTGTTGTGTCGTGTGTTGTGTTGTGTCGTGTGTTGTGTTGTGTCGTGTGTTGTGTTGTGTCATGTGTTGTGTTGTGTCATGTGTTGTGTTGTGTCATGTGTTGTGTCGTGTGTTGTGTTGTGTCATGTGTTGTGTCGTGTTGTGTTGTGTCGTGTGTTGTGTTGTGTCATGTGTTGTGTCGTGTGTTGTGTGTTGTCATGTGTTGTGTCGTGTGTTGTGTTGTGTCGTGTGTTGTGTCATGTGTTGTGTTGTGTCATATGTTGTGTCGTGTGTTGTGTTGTGTCTTGTGTTGTGTTGTGTCGTGTGTTGTGTGTTGTCATGTGTTGTGTCGTGTGTTGTGTCGTGTGTTGTGTTGTGTCGTGTGTTGTGTGTTGTCATGTGTTGTGTCGTGTGTTGTGTCGTGTGTTGTGTTGTGTCGTGTGTTGTGTGTTGTCATGTGTTGTGTCGTGTGTTGTGTCATGTGTTGTGTTGTGTCGTGTGTTGTGTCATGTGTTGTGTGATTTATCATTTTATCTTAGTTGTCAATTAAGACATCTAGTAGCTGTTAGCTCCTACTGTGAGTCTTCATATAACTAAGACCAGCGCCAGGAAGCACTTGTCCTGTTTCCCGGCGAACCCGACCTAGCCTAGCCTAGCCTAGCCTAACCTAACCTAACCTAACCTAACCTAACCTAACCTAACCTAACCTAGCCTTACCTAACCTAACCCTACCTTACCTTACCTTACCTTACCTAACTTAGCCTAACCTAACCTAACCTAACCTAACCTAACCTAACCTAACCTAACCTAACCTAACCTAACCTAACCTAACCCTACCTTACCTTACCTTACCTTACCTAACTTAGCCTAACCTAACCTAACCTAACCTAACCTAACCTAACCTAACCTAACCTTACCTTACCTAACCTAACCTAACCTAACCTAACCTAACCTTACCTTACCTAACTTAGCCTAACCTAACCTAACCTAACCTAACCTAACCTTACCTTACCTAACCTAACCTAACCTAACCTAACCTAACCTTACCTTACCTTACCTTACCTTACCTTACCTTACCTTACCTTACCTAACCTAACCTAACCTAGCCTAGCCTAACCTAACCTAACATAAC
>NC_091376.1:13299310-13306810 GCF_038502225.1 Cherax quadricarinatus
AGTGAGTGTTGCTGCACTAACAGTGTAGTGAGTGTTGCTACACTAACAGTGTAGTGAGTGTTACTACACTAACAGTGTAGTGAGTGTTGCTACACTAACAGTGTAGTGAGTGTTGCTACACTAACAGTGTAGTGAGTGTTGCTGCACTAACAGTGTAGTGAGTGTTGCTACACTAACAGTGTAGTGAGTGTTGCTACACTAGCAGTGTAGTGAGTGTTACTACACTAGCAGTGTAGTGAGTGTTACTACACTAGCAGTGTAGTGAGTGTTACTACACTAGCAGTGTAGTAGTGTTGCTACACTAGCAGTGTAGTAGTGTTGCTACACTAGCAGTGTAGTGAGTGTTGCTACACTAACAGTGTAGTAGTGTTGCTACACTAACAGTGTAGTAGTGTTGCTACACTAACAGTGTAGTAGTGTTGCTACACTAACAGTGTAGTAGTGTTGCTACACTAGCAGTGTAGTGAGTGTTGCTACACTAGCAGTGTAGTGAGTGTTGCTACACTAGCAGTGTAGTGTGTGTTGCTACACTAACAGTGTAGTGAGTGTTGCTGCACTAACAGTGTAGTGAGTGTTGCTGCACTAACAGTGTAGTGAGTGTTACTACACTAGCAGTGTAGTAGTGTTGCTACACTAACAGTGTAGTAGTGTTACTACACTAGCAGTGTAGTAGTGTTGCTACACTAACAGTGTAGTAGTGTTACTACACTAGCAGTGTAGTGAGTGTTGCTACACTAGCAGTGTAGTAGTGTTGCTACACTAGCAGTGTAGTAGTGTTGCTACACTAACAGTGTAGTAGTGTTGCTAAACTAGCAGTGTAGTAGTGTTGCTACACTAACAGAGTAGTGAGTGTTGCTACACTAACAGTGTAGTGAGTGTTGCTACACTAAGAGTGTAGTGAGTGTTGCTACACTAACAGTGTAGTAGTGTTACTACACTAGCAGTGTAGTGAGTGTTGCTACACTAACAGTGTAGTGAGTGTTGCTACACTAACAGTGTAGTGAGTGTTGCTACACTAAGAGTGTAGTGAGTGTTGCTACACTAACAGTGTAGTAGTGTTGCTACACTAACAGTGTAGTGAGTGTTGCTACACTAGCAGTGTAGTGAGTGTTGCTACACTAGCAGTGTAGTGAGTGTTGCTACACTAACAGTGTAGTGAGTGTTGCTACACTAACAGTGTAGTGAGTGTTGCTACACTAACAGTGTAGTAGTGTTGCTACACTAACAGTGTAGTGAGTGTTGCTACACTAGCAGTGTAGTGAGTGTTTCTACACTAGCAGTGTAGTGAGTGTTGCTGCACTAGCAGTGTAGTGAGTGTTGCTACACTAGCAGTGTAGTGAGTGTTTCTACACTAGCAGTGTAGTGAGTGTTGCTGCACTAGCAGTGTAGTAGTGTTGCTACACTAGCAGTGTAGTGAGTGTTACTACACTAGCAGTGTAGTAGTGTTGCTACACTAGCAGTGTAGTGAGTGTTACTACACTAGCAGTGTAGTAGTGTTGCTACACTAGCAGTGTAGTGAGTGTTGCTGCACTAGCAGTGTAGTAGTGTTGCTACACTAGCAGTGTAGTGAGTGTTACTACACTAGCAGTGTAGTAGTGTTGCTACACTAGCAGTGTAGTAGTGTTGCTACACTAACAGTGTAGTAGTGTTGCTACACTAACAGTGTAGTAGTGTTGCTACACTAGCAGTGTAGTGAGTGTTGCTACACTAGCAGTGTAGTGAGTGTTACTACACTAGCAGTGTAGTGAGTGTTGCTACACTAGCAGTGTAGTGAGTGTTGCTGCACTAGCAGTGTAGTAGTGTTGCTACACTAGCAGTGTAGTGAGTGTTACTACACTAGCAGTGTAGTAGTGTTGCTACACTAGCAGTGTAGTAGTGTTGCTACACTAGCAGTGTAGTGAGTGTTACTACACTAGCAGTGTAGTAGTGTTCCTACACTAGCAGTGTAGTAGTGTTGCTACACTAACAGTGTAGTAGTGTTGCTACACTAACAGTGTAGTAGTGTTGCTACACTAACAGTGTAGTAGTGTTGCTACACTAGCAGTGTAGTGAGTGTTGCTACACTAGCAGTGTAGTGGGTGTTGCTACACTAACAGTGTAGTGAGTGTTGCTACACTAGCAGTAGTGTTACTACACAAACACCCACTAACTTCGCCCATGCCACCAGCTGGGTGTAGCACATGCCACCAGCTGGGTGTAGCACATGCCACCAGCTGGGTGTAGCACATGCCACCAGCTGGGTGTAGCACATGCCACCAGCTGGGTGTAGCACATGCCACCAGCTGGGTGTAGCACGTGCCACCAGCTGGGTGTAGCACATGCCACCAGCTGGGTGTAGCACATGCCACCAGCTGGGTGTAGCACATGCCACCAGCTGGGTGTAGCACGTGCCACCAGCTGGGTGTAGCACATGCCACCAGCTGGGTGTAGCACATGCCACCAGCTGGGTGTAGCACATGCCACCAGCTGGGTGTAGCACATGCCACCAGCTGGGTGTAGCACATGCCACCAGCTGGGTGTAGCACATGCCACCAGCTGGGTGTAGCACATGCCACCAGCTGGGTGTAGCACATGCCACCAGCTGGGTGTAGCACATGCCACCAGCTGGGTGTAGCACATGCCACCAGCTGGGTGTAGCACGTGCCACCAGCTGGGTGTAGCACATGTCACCAGCTGGGTGTAGCACATGCCACCAGCTGGGTGTAGCACATGCCACCAGCTGGGTGTAGCACGTGCCACCAGCTGGGTGTAGCACATGCCACCAGCTGGGTGTAGCACATGCCACCAGCTAGGTGTAGCACATGCCACCAGCTGGGTGTAGCACATGCCACCAGCTGGGTGTAGCACATGCCACCAGCTGGGTGTAGCACATGCCACCAGCTGGGTGTAGCACATGCCACCAGCTGGGTGTAGCACATGCCACCAGCTGGGTGTAGCACATGCCACCAGCTGGGTGTAGCACATGCCACCAGCTGGGTGTAGCACGTGCCACCAGCTGGGTGTAGCACATGCCACCAGCTGGGTGTAGCACATGCCACCAGCTGGGTGTAGCACATGCCACCAGCTGGGTGTAGCACGTGCCACCAGCTGGGTGTAGCACATGCCACCAGCTGGGTGTAGCACATGCCACCAGCTGGGTGTAGCACATGCCACCAGCTGGGTGTAGCACGTGCCACCAGCTGGGTGTAGCACGTGCCACCAGCTGGGTGTAGCACGTGCCACCAGCTGGGTGTAGCACATGCCACCAGCTGGGTGTAGCACATGCCACCAGCTGGGTCTAGCACGTGCCACCAGCTGGGTGTAGCACATGCCACCAGCTGGGTGTAGCACATGCCACCAGCTGGGTGTAGCACATGCCACCAGCTGGGTGTAGCACGTGCCACCAGCTGGGTGTAGCACATGCCACCAGCTGGGTGTAGCACATGCCACCAGCTGGGTGTAGCACATGCCACCTGCTGGGTGTAGCACGTGCCACCAGCTGGGTGTAGCACATGCCACCAGCTGGGTGTAGCACATGCCACCAGCTGGGTGTAGCACATGCCACCAGCTGGGTGTAGCACGTGCCACCAGCTGGGTGTAGCACGTGCCACCAGCTGGGTGTAGCACATGCCACCAGCTGGGTGTAGCACATGCCACCAGCTGGGTGTAGCACATGCCACCAGCTGGGTGTAGCACGTGCCACCAGCTGGGTGTAGCACATGCCACCAGCTGGGTGTAGCACATGCCACCAGCTGGGTGTAGCACATGCCACCAGCTGGGTGTAGCACATGCCACCAGCTGGGTGTAGCACATGCCACCAGCTGGGTGTACCACGTGCCACCAGCTGGGTGTAGCACATGCCACCAGCTGGGTGTAGCACATGCCACCTGCTGGGTGTAGCACGTGCCACCAGCTGGGTGTAGCACATGCCACCAGCTGGGTGTAGCACATGCCACCAGCTGGGTGTAGCACATGCCACCAGCTGGGTCTAGCACGTGCCACCAGCTGGGTGTAGCACATGCCACCAGCTGGGTGTAGCACGTGCCACCAGCTGGGTGTAGCACGTGCCACCAGCTGGGTGTAGCACATGCCACCAGCTGGGTGTAGCACATGCCACCAGCTGGGTGTAGCACATGCCACCAGCTGGGTGTAGCACATGCCACCAGCTGGGTGTAGCACATGCCACCAGCTGGGTGTAGCACATGCCACCAGCTGGGTGTAGCACATGCCACCAGCTGGGTGTAGCACATGCCACCAGCTGGGTGTAGCACATGCCACCAGCTGGGTGTAGCACGTGCCACCAGCTGGGTGTAGCACATGCCACCAGCTGGGTGTAGCACATGCCACCAGCTGGGTGTAGCACATGCCACCAGCTGGGTGTAGCACGTGCCACCAGCTGGGTGTAGCACATGCCACCAGCTGGGTGTAGCACATGCCACCAGCTGGGTGTAGCACATGCCACCAGCTGGGTGTAGCACGTGCCACCAGCTGGGTGTAGCACATGCCACCAGCTGGGTGTAGCACATGCCACCAGCTGGGTGTAGCACATGCCACCAGCTGGGTGTAGCACATGCCACCAGCTGGGTGTAGCACGTGCCACCAGCTGGGTGTGGCACATGCCACCAGCTGGGTGTAGCACATGCCACCAGCTGGGTGTAGCACGTGCCACCAGCTGGGTGTAGCACATGCCACCAGCTGGGTGTAGCACATGCCACCAGCTGGGTGTAGCACATGCCACCAGCTGGGTGTAGCACGTGCCACCAGCTGGGTGTAGCACATGCCACCAGCTGGGTGTAGCACATGTCACCAGCTGGGTGTAGCACATGGTAGCTCACATTGCGCCTGTATACTGAGGTGAACTATCTACTTCTGTCTACATTAAGAACTGTCCTGTATTATCTAGCGGCATGAAGTTAAGACTAGTGAGGATGGTAGTGGTAGTGTGGGTGGCACTACCACCATTACTGAGGATGGTAGTGGTAGTGTGGGTGGCACTACCACCATTACCGAGGATAGTGGTGGTGTGTAGGTGGCACTACCACCATTACCGAGGATAGTGGTGGTGTGTGGGTGACACTACCACCATTACTGAGGATAGTGGTGGTGTGTGGGTGACACTACCACCATTACTGAGGATAGTAGTGGTGTGTGGGTGACACTACCACCATTACTGAGGATAGTGGTGGTGTGTGGGTGACACTACCACCATTACTGAGGATAGTGGTGGTGTGTGGGTGACACTACCACCATTACTGAGGATAGTAGTGGTGTGTGGGTGGCACTACCACCATTACTGAGGATAGTGGTGGTGTGTGGGTGACACTACCACCATTACCGAGGATAGTGGTGGTGTGTGGGTGACACTACCACCATTACTGAGGATAGTGGTGGTGTGTGGGTGACACTACCACCATTACTGAGGATAGTGGTGGTGTGTGGGTGGCACTACCACCATTACCGAGGATAGTGGTGATGTGTAGGTGGCACTACCACCATTACTGAGGATAGTGGTGGTGTGTGGGTGGCACTACCACCATTACCGAGGATAGTGGTGATGTGTAGGTGGCACTACCACCATTACTGAGGATAGTGGTGGTGTGTGGGTGGCACTACCACCATTACCGAGGATAGTGGTGATGTGTAGGTGGCACTACCACCATTACTGAGGATAGTGGTGGTGTGTGGGTGGCACTACCACCATTACTGAGGATAGTGGTAGTGTGTGGGTGGCACTACCACCATTACTGAGGATAGTGGTGGTGTGTAGGTGGCACTACCACCATTACCGAGGATAGTGGTGGTGTGTAGGTGGCACTACCACCATTACCGAGGATAGTGGTGGTGTGTGGGTGGCACTACCACCATTACTGAGGATAGTGGTGGTGTGTGGGTGACACTACCACCATTACCGAGGATAGTGGTGGTGTGTGGGTGGCACTACCACCATTACTGAGGATAGTGGTGGTGTGTAGGTGGCACTACCACCATTACCGAGGATAGTGGTGGTGTGTGGGTGGCACTACCACCATTACTGAGGATAGTGGTGGTGTGTAGGTGGCACTACCACCATTACCGAGGATAGTGGTGGTGTGTGGGTGACACTACCACCATTACCGAGGATAGTGGTGGTGTGTGGGTGGCACTACCACCATTACCGAGGATAGTGGTGGTGTGTTGGTGACACTACCACCATTACTGAGGATAGTGGTGGTTTGTTGGTGACACTACCACCATTACCGAGGATAGTGGTGGTGTGTAGGTGGCACTACCACCATTACCGAGGATAGTGGTGGTGTGTGGGTGGCACTACCACCATTACTGAGGATAGTGGTGGTGTGTTGGTGACACTACCACCATTACTGAGGATAGTGGTGGTGTGTTGGTGACACTACCACCATTACCGAGGATAGTGGTGGTGTGTGGGTGGCACTACCACCATTACCGAGGATAGTGGTGGTGTGTGGGTGGCACTACCACCATTACTGAGGATAGTGGTGGTGTGTTGGTGACACTACCACCATTACCGAGGATAGTGGTGGTGTGTGGGTGGCACTACCACCATTACTGAGGATAGTGGTGGTGTGTGGGTGACACTACCACCATTACCGAGGATAGTGGTGGTGTGTGGGTGGCACTACCACCATTACTGAGGATAGTGGTGGTGTGTTGGTGACACTACCACCATTACCGAGGATAGTGGTGGTGTGTGGGTGGCACTACCACCATTACTGAGGATAGTGGTGGTGTGTGGGTGACACTACCACCATTACCGAGGATAGTGGTGGTGTGTGGGTGGCACTACCACCATTACTGAGGATAGTGGTGGTGTGTGGGTCACACTACCACCATTACCGAGGATAGTGGTAGTGTGTGGGTGGCACTACCACCATTACCGAGGATAGTGGTGGTGTGTGGGTCACACTACCACCATTACCGAGGATAGTGGTGGTGTGTGGGTGGCACTACCACCATTACTGAGGATAGTGGTGGTGTGTGGGTGACACTACCACCATTACTGAGGATAGTGGTGGCGTGTGGGTGACACTACCACCATTACTGAGGATAGTGGTAGTGTGTGGGTGACACTACCACCATTACTGAGGATAGTGGTAGTGTGTGGGTCACACTACCATTACTGAGGATAGTGATGGTGTGGGTCACAGTACCACCATTACTGAGGATGGTGGTTTGTGGGTGACACTACCACCATTACTGAGGATAGTGGTAGTGTGTGGGTCACAGTACCACCATTACTGAGGATAGTGGTGGTGTGTGGGCGACACTATCACCATTACTGAAGATAGTGATGGTGTGGGTCACAGTACCACCATTACTAAGGATGGTGGTGTGTGGGTGACACTACCACCATTACTGAGGATAGTGGTGGTGTGTGGGTCACACTACCACTATTGCTGAGGATAGTGATGGTGTGGGTCACAGTACCACCATTACTGAGGATGGTGGTTTGTGGGTGACACTACCACCATTACTGAGGATAGTGGTAGTGTGTGGGTCACAGTA
>NC_091376.1:13311810-13316810 GCF_038502225.1 Cherax quadricarinatus
CCACAACACTACCAATGTCATCCACAACACTACCAGTGTCACCTACAACACTACCACTGTCATCCACAACACTACCACTGTCATCCACAACACTACTACTGTCATCCACAACACTACCAGTGTCACCCACAACACTACCAGTGTCATCCACAACACTACCAGTGTCACCCACAACACTACCAGTGTCATCCACAACACTACCACTGTCATCCACAACACTACCACTGTCATCCACAACACTACGACTGTCACCCACAACACTACCAGTGTCATCCACAACACTACCAGTGTCACTTATAACACTACCAGTGTCATCCACAACACTACCACTGTCATCCACAACACTACCACTGTCACCCACAACACTACCAGTGTCATCCACAACACTACCACTGTCATCCACAACACTACCAGTGTCACCTACAACACTACCACTGTCATCCACAACACTACCAGTGTCACCTATAACACTACCAGTGTCATCCACAACACTACCACTGTCACCCACAACACTACCAGTGTCACCTATAACACTACCACTGTCATCCACAACACTACCAGTGTCACCTACAACACTACCACTGTCATCCACAACACTACCAGTGTCACCTATAACACTACCAGTGTCATCCACATCACTACCAGTGTCATACACAACACTACCAGTGTCATCCACAACACTACCAGTGTCACCCACAACACTACCAGTGTCATCCACAACACTACCAGTGTCATCCACAACACTACCAGTGTCATCCACAACACTACCAGTGTCACCCACAACACTATCAGTGTCATCCACATCACTACCAGTGTCATCCACAACACTACCAGTGTCATCCACAACACTACCAGTGTCACCCACAACACTACCAGTGTCATCCACAACACTACCAGTGTCATCAACAACACTACCAGTGTCACCTACAACACTACCAGTGTCATCCACAACACTACCAGTGTCACCTACAACACTACCAGTGTCATCCACAACACTACCACTGTCATCCACAACACTACCAGTGTCATCCACAACACTACCAGTGTCACGCACAACACTTCCACTGTCATCCACAACACTACCAGTGTCACCCACAACACTACCAGTGTCATCCACAACACTACCAGTGTCATCCACAACACTACCAGTGTACACCTACAACACTACCAGTGTCATCCACAACACTACCAGTGTCATCCACAACACTACCAGTGTCACCTACAACACTACCAGTGTCATCCACAACACTACCAGTGTCACCTACAACACTACCAGTGTCATCCACAACACTACCAGTGTCACCTACACTACCAGTGTCACCCACAACACTACCACTGTCATCCACAACACTACCAGTGTCATCCACAACACTACCAGTGTCATCCACAACACTACCAGTGTCACCCACAACACTACCACTGTCATCCACAACACTACCAGTGTCACCTACAACACTACCAGTGTCATCCACAACACTACCAGTGTCATCCACAACACTACCAGTGTCACCTACAACACTACCAGTGTCACCTACAACACTACCAGTGTCATTCACAACACTACCAGTGTCATCCACAACACTACCACTGTCATCCACAACTACCAGTGTCATCCACAACACTACCACTGTCACCTACAACACTACCAGTGTCACCTACAACACTACCAGTATCACCTACAACACTACCAGTGTCACCTACAACACTACCAGTGTCACCTACAACACTACCAGTGTCACCTACAACACTACCAGTGTCACCTAAAACACTACCAGTGTCACCTACAACACTACCAGTGTCACCTACAACACTACCAGTGTCACCCACAACACTACCACTGTCACCCACAACACTACCAGTGTCACCTACAACACTACCACTGTCATCCACAACACTACCAGTGTCACCTACAACACTACCAGTGTCATCCACAACACTACCAGTGTCATCCACAACACTACCAGTGTCATCCACAACACTACCAGTGTCACCTACAACACTACCACTGTCATCCACAACAATACCAGTGTCACCTACAACACTACCAGTGTCATCCACAACACTACCAGTGTCACCTGCAACACTACCAGTGTCACCTACAACACTACCAGTGTCATCCACAACACTACCAGTGTCATCCACAACACTACCAGTGTCATCCACAATACTACCAGTGTCACCCACAATACTACCAGTGTCACCCACAATACTACCAGTGTCATCCACAGCACTACCAGTGTCATCCACATCACTACCAGTGTCATCCACAACACTACCAGTGTCATCCACAACACTACCAGTGTCACCTACAACACTACCACTGTCATCCACAACACTACCAGTGTCACCTACAACACTACCAGTGTCACCCACAACACTACCAGTGTCATCCACATCACTACCAGTGTCATCCACAACACTACCAGTGTCATCCACAACACTACCAGTGTCACCTACAACACTACCAGTGTCATCCACAACACTACCAGTGTCATCCACAACACTACCACTGTCATCCACAACACTACCACTGTCATCCACAACACTACCAGTGTCACCTACAACACTACCACTGTCATCCACAACACTACCACTGTCATCCACAACACTACCAGTGTCACCTACAACACTACCAGTGTCATCCACAACACTACCAGTGTCACCTACAACACTACCACTGTCATCCACAACACTATCAGTGTCATCCACAACACTACCAGTGTCATCCACAACACTACCAGTGTCATCCACAACACTACCACTGTCATCCACAACACTACCACTGTCATCCACAACACTACCACTGTCATCCACAACACTACCACTGTCATCCACAACACTACCACTATCATCCACAACACTACCACTGTCATCCACAACACTACCAGTGTCACCTACAACACTACCAGTGTCATCCACAACACTACCAGTGTCATCCACAACACTACCAGTGTCACCTACAACACTACCAGTGTCATCCACAACACTACCAGTGTCACCTACAACACTACCAGTGTCATCCACAACACTACCAGTGTCATCCACAACACTGCCAGTGTCACCTACAACACTACCAGTGTCACCTACAACACTACCAGTGTCACCTACAACACTACCAGTGTCACCCACAACACTACCAGTGTCACCTACAACACTACCAGTGTCACCCACAACACTACCAGTGTCACCTACAACACTACCAGTGTCACCTACAACACTACCAGTGTCACCTACAACACTACCAGTGTCACCTACAACACTACCAGTGTCACCTACAACACTACCAGTGTCACCTACAACACTACCAGTGTCACCTACAACACTACCAGTGTCACCTACAACACTACCAGTGTCACCTACAACACTACCAGTGTCACCTACAACACTACCAGTGTCACCTACAACACTACCAGTGTCACCTACAACACTACCAGTGTCACCTACAACACTACCAGTGTCACCTACAACACTACCAGTGTCACCTACAACACTACCAGTGTCACCTACAACACTGGTAAACATTTTCTCGCTCACTGGTTTTCTCTCCATCATTTATCCTGCTGCTGCTGCTGCTGCTGCTGCTGCCTGTGCTGCTGCTGCTGCTGCCTGTGCTGCTGCTGCTGCCTGTGCTGCTGCTGCTGCTGCTGCTGCTGCCTGTGCTGCTGCTGCTGCCTGTGCTGCTGCTGCTGCTGCTGCTGCTGGTGCTGCTGCTGCTGCTGCTGCTGCTGCTGCTGCTGCTGCTGCTGCTGCCGCCTGCCGCTGCCGCTGTGCCGCTGCTGCCGCTGCCGCCTGCCGCCGTGCCGCCGCTGCCTGCCGCCGCCGCTGCCGCCGCTGCCGCTGCCGCCGCCGCTGCTGCCGCCTGCCGCCGCCGTGCCGCCGCTGCCGCCGCCGCCGCTGCCGTGGTGGCTGGTGCCGTGCCGCCGCCGCCTGCCGCCGGCTGGTGGCTGGCTGCCGCTGGTGCCGTGCTGCCGCCGCCTGCCGCCGGCCGGCTGCCGCCGCCGTGCCTCCGTGCCGCTGGCTGGCTGGCCGCTGGTGGTGGCCGCCGCCTGCCGCCGCCGCCGCGGTGCTGGCTGGTGGTGCCGTGCTGCCGCCGCCGCCGCTGGCCGCTGGTGGTGGCTGCCGGCTGCGCTGCCGCTGCCGCTGCTGCCGCCGCTGCCGCCGCTGCCGCTGCCGGCCGCCGCTGCCGCCGCCGCTGCCGCCGCCGCTGGCTGCTGGCTGGCGGTGGTGCCGTGCCGCTGGCCGCTGCCGCTGCCGCCTGCCGCTGCCGCCGTGCCTGCCGCCTGTGCCGTGCCGCTGCCGCTCCGCGCCGCTCCGCCTTGTGCTGCCGCTGCCGGGCTGCCTGCCGCCTGCCGCTGGTGCCGTGCCCCTGCTGCCGCTGCCGCTGCTGGTGGTCCGCTGCTGGTGTCCGCCGCTGCTGCCGCTGCCGCGCCGCTGCCGCCCGCCGTCTGCCGCTGCCGCTGTGGCCGCTGCTGCCGCGCCGCCTGCGCTGCCTGCCGCTGGCCGCTGCCGCCGGTGCCTGCCCTGCCGCCGCTGCGCCGCCGCTGGTGTCCTGCGCCGCCGCTGCCTGCCTGCCGCTGCCGCCGCCGTGCCGGTGCTGCCTGCCGCTGGCCTCCCGCCTGCCGCTGTCCGCCGCTGCTGCCGGTGGCCTGCCTGCCGCTGCCGCTGGCCGCCTGCTGCCTGCCTGCTGCTGCCCTGCCGCCTGCCTGCTGCCGCTGCCGCCGCCTGCCGCCTCCGCCGCCGCCTGCCTCCGGCGTCCCGCTGCCGCTGCCTGCTGCCGCCGCCGCTGCCGCCGCTGGTCCTGCCGCCGCCGCCGGCTGCCGCCGCTGTGCCGCTGCTGCCGCCTGCCGTTCCCGCTGCCTCCGCTGCCGCTGCCGCTGCCTGCCGCCGCCTGCTGCCGCTGGTGTCCCTGCTGCCGCTGCCGCCGCTGCCTGCCGCCTGCTGCCTGCCTGTCCTGCTGCCGCGCCGCCGCCGCCTGCCGCCGCTGCTCGCCGTGTGTCCGT
>NC_091376.1:13326810-13334310 GCF_038502225.1 Cherax quadricarinatus
CTGTGTGTAGAGATTTATCAGTCACTTGTCTCTCCTCATATTTATAATTTAAGAATCACGTGAAGGTTGCCATGGTTAGACAATTCTCTTCAGAGTAAGAGGGATGTTATTGATGTTGCAAGAGTCTGGTACCAGAGCACCACCCACATAAACTCTCCCAGGACAGTTGATTTTCTCATCCTACTAAATCTTCCTACCCACGCTCCCTGCCTCTCTGCCTCTCACCAACTTCCTCTCTATACACTACGTAAAGAAACATTATTCTCCTCATTCACATAAAACGGAAAAGTTTCTCTACTGTTAGAAGAGCACTTTCGTTTTTTTCGCTAGAATATACACCGGTAATTGACCATGAATCTAAACAGCTTTTTGCCGACATTAGTCAACAAAAGCATTGTTGATGCAATGTTTTGATGTGTTGAGACAGCGTTTTGATGTGTTGCGACAATGTTTTGTGTTGCGACAACGTTTTGATGTGTTGTGACAACGTTTTGATGTGTTGAGGCAACATTTTGACGTGTTGAGACAACGTTTCTGTGTATTTAGACATGAAAATAGAGTTTTACAGAGAGCGAAACGTCGACCCACAAAACGCTTGCCAGCAAAATGCATCTCTTGTTCAGTAACTGACTACATTTACTAACAGGAACTGTTTCAGATACACGTAATGAAACGTGGGTGTGCTTAACCGTAGAGTTTTTCTGGGAAGGCGTCTCTATTTCCAGCCTAACCCCAAATATAGCCTTGGAGTTTATTTATTTATTTATTTATTTATTTATTTATTTATTTACTTGGAGTTTAACGTTTTTTAAGCGCGTTTAATTATCTGAACAATCTAAATCGACGATCATATTAAATATTTAATATTTTAGCTTACGTTAAGCCTCTTTAAAACTCAAGTACGTATTAGTTTAACTATAGGTAAAGGCCTTTACGCCAGTAGGTAGTTACAGTGGTTAGCTTAGGTTAGTTTAGCTTAAGTTAGGTTAGGTTAGCTTAGCTTAGCTTAGATTAGGTTAGCTTAGGTTAGGTAAGGTTAGCCTAGGTCTGGCTAGATTAGGTAAGGTTAGGTTAGGCTAGGTTAGGTTAGGTTAGGTTAGGCTAGGTTAGGTTAGGTAAGGTTAGGCTAGGTCGGGTTAGGCTAGGTAAGGTTAGGTTAGCTTAGGTTAGGTTAGGCTAGGTTAGGTAAGGTTAGCCTAGGTCTGGTTAGGTTAGGTAAAGTTAGGTTAGGCTAGGTTAGGTTAGGTTAGCTTAGGTTAGGTTAGGTTAGGTAAGGTTAGCCTAGGTCTGGTTAGGTTAGGTAAGATTAGGTTAGGCTAGGTTAGGTTAGGTTAGGCTAGGTTAGGTAAGGCTAGCCTAGGTCTGGTTAGGTTAGGTAAGGTTAGGCTAGGTAAAGTCGGGTTAGCTTAGGTTAGGTTAGGCTAGGTTAGGTAAGGTTAGCCTAGGTCTGGTTAGGTTAGGTAAAGTTAGGTTAGGCTAGGTTAGGTTAGGTTAGCTTAGGTTAGGTTAGGTTAGGTAAGGTTAGCCTAGGTCTGGTTAGGTTAGGTAAGATTAGGTTAGGCTAGGTTAGGTTAGGTTAGGCTAGGTTAGGTAAGGCTAGCCTAGGTCTGGTTAGGTTAGGTAAGGTTAGGCTAGGTAAAGTCGGGTTAGCTTAGGTTAGGTTAGGCTAGGTTAGGTAAGGTTAGCCTAGGTCTGGTTAGGTTAGGTAAAGTTAGGTTAGGCTAGGTTAGGTTAGGTTAGCTTAGGTTAGGTTAGGTTAGGTAAGGTTAGCCTAGGTCTGGTTAGGTTAGGTAAGATTAGGTTAGGCTAGGTTAGGTTAGGTTAGGCTAGGTTAGGTAAGGCTAGCCTAGGTCTGGTTAGGTTAGGTAAGGTTAGGCTAGGTAAAGTCGGGTTAGCTTAGGTTAGGTTAGGCTAGGTTAGGTAAGGTTAGCCTAGGTCTGGTTAGGTTAGGTAAAGTTAGGTTAGGCTAGGTTAGGTTAGGTTAGCTTAGGTTAGGTTAGGTTAGGTAAGGTTAGCCTAGGTCTGGTTAGGTTAGGTAAGATTAGGTTAGGCTAGGTTAGGTTAGGTTAGGCTAGGTTAGGTAAGGTTAACCTAGGTCTGGTTAGGTTAGGTAAGGTTAGGCTAGGTAAAGTCGGGTTAGCTTAGGTTAGGTTAGGCTAGGTTAGGTAAGGTTAGCCTAGGTCTGGTTAGGTTAGGTAAGGTCGGGTTAGCTTAAGTTAGGTTCGGTTCGTCAGGAAACGGGACAAGTGTTTCCTGACGCGAGTCATATGATGACCCACAGCTGGAGCTTTTGGTCATCTGACCGAGACCTTCCACTGGCTTACCCCTTTAAAAATTATGGTTATGATTAATATAATTTAATCTGTAGTTACAAGGAATATTACACTAACACTTATATATCTACTTGTTTCTCTCCTTTTGTTTACTGCTTTCTTCACTTATCTATTTCCAGTATGCGCACACCTCAGAGAAATGTATTCAAACATTGCAGCCTAGAAATTCTTGTGTTTGTGAGGCTTTCCAGTGTGTAGCAATGATTTATGCTGATGCTTGCAGCAAGGCTGCCTGCAGTAGTGAGGCTGCCTGCAGTAGTGAGGCTGCCTGCAGTAGTGAGACTGCATGCAGTAGTGAGACTGCCTGCAGTAGTGAGACTGCCTGCAGTAGTCAGACTGCATGCAGTAGTGAGACTGCCTGCAGTAGTGAGACTGCCTGCAGTAGTGAGGCTGCCTGCAGTAGTCAGACTGCATGCAGTAGTGAGACTGCCTGCAGTAGTGAGACTGCCTGCAGTAGTGAGGCTGCCTGCAGTAGTGAGGCTGCCTGCAGTAGTGAGACTGCCTGCAGTAGTCAGACTGCATGCAGTAGTGAGACTGCCTGCAGTAGTGAGACTGCCTGCAGTAGTGAGGCTGCCTGCAGTAGTGAGGCTGCCTGCAGTAGTGAGACTGCCTGCAGTAGTGAGACTGCCTGCAGTAGTCAGACTGCATGCAGTAGTGAGACTGCCTGCAGTAGTGAGACTGCCTGCAGTAGTGAGGCTGCCTGCAGTAGTGAGGCTGCCTGCAGTAGTGAGACTGCCTGCAGTAGTGAGGCTGCATGCAGTAGTGAGGCTGCCTGCAGTAGTGAGACTGCCTGCAGTAGTGAGGCTGCCTGCAGTAGTGAGGCTGCCTGCAGTAGTGAGGCTGCCTGCAGTAGTGAGACTGCCTGCAGTAGTGAGGCTGCCTGCAGTAGTGAGACTGCCTGCAGTAGTGAGGCTGCATGCAGTAGTGAGACTGCCTGCAGTAGTGAGGCTGCCTGCAGTAGTGAGGCTGCCTGCAGTAGTGAGACTGCCTGCAGTAGTGAGACTGCCTGCAGTAGTCAGACTGCATGCAGTAGTGAGACTGCCTGCAGTAGTGAGACTGCCTGCAGTAGTGAGGCTGCCTGCAGTAGTGAGGCTGCCTGCAGTAGTGAGACTGCCTGCAGTAGTGAGGCTGCCTGCAGTAGTGAGACTGCCTGCAGTAGTGAGGCTGCATGCAGTAGTGAGACTGCCTGCAGTAGTGAGGCTGCCTGCAGTAGTGAGGCTGCCTGCAGTAGTGAGACTGCCTGCAGTAGTGAGGCTGCCTGCAGTAGTGAGGCTGCCTGCAGTAGTGAGGCTGCCTGCAGTAGTGAGGCTGCCTGCAGTAGTGAGACTGCCTGCAATAGTGAGACTGCCTGCAGTAGTGAGGCTGCCTGCAGTAGTGAGACTGCCTGCAGTAGTGAGACTGCCTGCAGTAGTGAGGCTGTCTGCAATAGTGAGACTGCCTGCAGTAGTGAGACTGCCTGCAGTAGTGAGACTGCCTGCAGTAGTGAGGCTGCCTGCAGTAGTGAGGCTGCCTGCAGTAGTGAGACTGCCTGCAGTAGTGAGGCTGCCTGCAGTAGTGAGACTGCCTGCAGTAGTGAGACTGCCTGCAGTAGTGAGGCTGCCTGCAGTAGTGAGACTGCCTGCAGCAAGGCTGCTTGCAGTAGTGAGACTGCCTGCAGTAGTGAGGCTGCATGCAGTAGTGAGACTGCCTGCAGTAGTGAGGCTGCCTGCAGTAGTGAGGCTGTCTGCAGTACTGAGGCTGCCTGCAGTAGTGAGACTGCCTGCAGTAGTGAGACTGCCTGCAGTAGTGAGGTTGCCTGCAGTAGTGAGGTTGCCTGCAGTAGTGAGGCTGCCTGCAGTAGTGAGGCTGCCTGCAGTAGTGAGGTTGCCTGCAGTAGTGAGGTTGCCTGCAGTAGTGAGGTTGCCTGCAGTAGTGAGGTTGCCTGCAGTAGTGAGGTTGCCTGCAGTAGTGAGGTTGCCTGCAGTAGTGAGGTTGCCTGCAGTAGTGAGGTTGCCTGCAGTAGTGAGGTTGCCTGCAGGCAGCCGTGCTGCCCGCAACAGTAATTGTGAAGATGTGAAATGGGTGTCCCGCCCAGTCTGGGTTATTCCACCCACAACACCCTCCAGCCAAATATTGTTCATACCGTTCCCTCACACGGCTTACGTGCGGCCAACAGTAACAGCGTGGTTGATCATGCCCTGATCCACCATGAGGCCTGGTCACAGACCGGGCCGAGGGGGCGTTGACCCCTGACACTCTCTCCAGGTATATACACAATACCCTAAAATTGTTATTTGAGTAGTATTTGTGATGCCCATGTGGGTCTCTTGCCCGCTTTCTCTTGCCTGACCTGGATTTAACTTGACCTGTACCTCTGACTCTCGTGCCTGACCTGGATTTAACATCTTTTTCATCTCGCTGTTACCTGGCCTGGATTTAACGTTGTCTTTTCCTCTCACTGTTACTTGACTCTGATTTATCTTTACTTGTGCCTCTGACACTGCTACTTGACCTGTATTTAACGTGACCTTGACCTGTATTGTGACTGGCCTGTATTTAACGGGACCCTGACCTGTATTTATCGTGACCCTGACCTGTATTTAACGTTACCCTGACCTGTATTTAACGTGACCCTTACCTGTATTTATCGTGACCCTGACCTGTATTTATCGTGACCCTGACCTGTATTTATCGTGACCCTGACCTGTATTTATCGTGACCCTGACCTGTATTTAGCGTGACCCTTACCTGTATTTATCGTGACCCTGACCTGTATTTAACGTGACGCTTACCTGTATTTATCGTGACCCTGACCTGTATTTATCGTGACCCTGACCTGTATTTATCGTGACCCTGACCTGTATTTATCGTGACCCTGACCTGTATGTAACGTGACCCTGACCTGCGCGCTTCATGCGACAGAACAGTGACCTGGATCAGTCTGGGTAGTTCAATGCGCTTGGGATAAACCTTCTCTGAATAAGACTTTACGAGTGGATTAAACTAGAAATTTCCATAATGGACTTGACACAACTACCAGTGATCCTGTTAGGACTTGATGACTTACTACCAGTGATCCTGTGAGGACTTGATGACTTACTACCAGTGATCCTGTGAGGACTTGATGACTTACTACCAGTGATCCTGTGAGGACTTGATGACTTACTACCAGTGATCCTGTGAGGACTTGATGACTTACTACCAGTGATCCTGTTAGGACTTGATGACTTACTACCAGTGATCCTGTGAGGACTTGATGACTTACTACCAGTGATCCTGTGAGGACTTGATGACTTACTACCAGTGATCCTGTGAGGACTTGATGACTTACTACCAGTGATCCTGTGAGGACTTGATGACTTACTACCAGTGATCCTGTGAGGACTTGATGACTTACTACCAGTGATCCTGTGAGGACTTGATGACTTACTACCAGTGATCCTGTGAGGACTTGATGACTTAATACCAGTGATCCTGTTAGGACTTGATGACTTACTACCAGTGATCCTGTGAGGACTTGATGACTTACTACCAGTGATCCTGTGAGGACTTGATGACTTACTACCAGTGATCCTGTGAGGACTTGATGACTTAATACCAGTGATCCTGTTAGGACTTGATGACTTACTACCAGTGATCCTGTGAGGACTTGATGACTTACTACCAGTGATCCTGTGAGGACTTGATGACTTACTACCAGTGATCCTGTGAGGACTTGATGACTTAATACCAGTGATCCTGTTAGGACTTGATGACTTACTACCAGTGATCCTGTGAGGACTTGATGACTTACTACCAGTGATCCTGTGAGGACTTGATGACTTACTACCAGTGATCCTGTGAGGACTTGATGACTTACTACCAGTGATCCTGTGAGGACTTGATGACTTACTACCAGTGATCCTGTGAGGACTTGATGACTTACTACCAGTGATCCTGTGAGGACTTGATGACTTACTACCAGTGATCCTGTGAGGACTTGATGACTTACTACCAGTGATCCTGTGAGGACTTGATGACTTACTACCAGTGATCCTGTGAGGACTTGATGACTTACTACCAGTGATCCTGTGAGGACTTGATGACTTAATACCAGTGATCCTGTTAGGACTTGATGACTTACTACCAGTGATCCTGTGAGGACTTGATGACTTACTACCAGTGATCCTGTGAGGACTTGATGACTTACTACCAGTGATCCTGTGAGGACTTGATGACTTAATACCAGTGATCCTGTTAGGACTTGATGACTTACTACCAGTGATCCTGTGAGGACTTGATGACTTACTACCAGTGATCCTGTGAGGACTTGATGACTTACTACCAGTGATCCTGTGAGGACTTGATGACTTACTACCAGTGATCCTGTGAGGACTTGATGACTTACTACCAGTGATCCTGTGAGGACTTGATGACTTACTACCAGTGATCCTGTGAGGACTTGATGACTTACTACCAGTGATCCTGTGAGGACTTGATGACTTACTACCAGTGATCCTGTGAGGACTTGATGACTTACTACCAGTGATCCTGTGAGGACTTGATGACTTACTACCAGTGATCCTGTGAGGACTTGATGACTTACTACCAGTGATCCTGTGAGGACTTGATGACTTACTACCAGTGATCCTGTGAGGACTTGATGACTTACTACCAGTGATCCTGTGAGGACTTGATGACTTACTACCAGTGATCCTGTGAGGACTTGATGACTTACTACCAGTGATCCTGTGAGGACTTGATGACTTACTACCAGTGATCCTGTGAGGACTTGATGACTTACTACCAGTGATCCTGTGAGGACTTGATGACTTACTACCAGTGATCCTGTGAGGACTTGATGACTTACTACCAGTGATCCTGTGAGGACTTGATGACTTACTACCAGTGATCCTGTGAGGACTTGATGACTTACTACCAGTGATCCTGTGAGGACTTGATGACTTACTACCAGTGATCCTGTGAGGACTTGACCGACTTACTACCAGTGATCCTGTGAGGACTTGATGACTTACTACCAGTGATCCTGTGAGGACTTGACCGACTTACTACCAGTGATCCTGTGAGGACTTGACCGACTTACTACCAGTGATCCTGTGAGGACTTGATGACTTACTACCAGTGATCCTGTGAGGACTTGATGACTTACTACCAGTGATCCTGTGAGGACTTGATGACTTACTACCAG
>NC_091376.1:13339310-13431810 GCF_038502225.1 Cherax quadricarinatus
ATTTGGGGTGCCAGGGGTAAATGTAAATGGGGAGCCTTTAATTGAGCTATGTGTAGAAAGAAATTTGGTAATAAGTAATACATATTTTATGAAAAAGAGGATAAATAAATATACAAGGTATGATGTAGCACGTAATGAAAGTAGTTTGTTAGATTATGTATTGGTGGATAAAAGGTTGATGGGTAGGCTCCAAGATGTACATGTTTATAGAGGGGCAACTGATATATTGGATCATTATTTAGTTGTAGCTACAGTTAGAGTAAGAGGTAGATGGGAAAAGAGGAAGGTGGCAACAACAAGAGGGAGGTGAAAGTGTATAAACTAAGGGAGGAGGAAGTTCGCGTGAGATATAAGCGACTATTGGCAGAAAGGTGGGCTAGTGCAAAGATGAGTAGTGGGGGGGTTGAAGAGGGTTGGAATAGTTTTAAAAATGCAGTATTAGAATGTGGGGCAGAAGTTTGTGGTTATAGGAGGGTGGGGGCAGGAGGAAAGAGGAGTGACTGGTGGAATGATGAAGTAAAGGGTGTGATAAAAGAGAAAAAGGTAGCTTATGAGAGGTTTTTACAAAGCAGAAGTGTTATAAGAAGAGCAGAGTATATGGAGAGTAAAAGAAAGGTGAAGAGAGTGGTGAGAGAGTGCAAAAGGAAAGCAGATGATAGAGTGGGAGAGACACTGTCAAGAAATTTTAATGAAAATAAGAAAAAATTTTGGAGTGAGTTAAACAAGTTAAGAAAGCCTAGGGAAAGTATGGATTTGTCAGTTAAAAACAGAGTAGGGGAGTTAGTAGATGGGGAGAGGGAGGTATTAGGTAGATGGCGAGAATATTTTGAAGAACTTTTAAATGTTGAGGAAGAAAGGGAGGTGGTAATTTCATGCACTGGTCAGGGAGGTATACCATTTTTAGGAGTGAAGAAGAGCAGAATGTAAGTGTGGTGGAGGTACGTGAGGCATTACGTAGAATGAAAGGGGGTAAAGTAGCTGGAACTGATGGGATCATGACAGAAATGTTAAAAGCAGGGGGGGATATAGTGTTGGAGTGGTTGGTACTTTTGTTTAATAAATGTATGAAAGAGGGAAGGTACCTAGGGATTGGCAGAGAGCATGTATAGTCCCTTTATATAAAGGGAAAGGGGACAAAAGAGATTGTAAAAATTATAGAGGAATAAGTTTACTGAGTATACCAGGAAAAGTATACGGTAGGGTTATAATTGAAAGAATTAGAGGTAAGACAGAATGTAGGATTGCGGATGAGCAGGGAGGCTTCAGAGTGGGTAGGGGATGTGTAGATCAAGTGTTTACATTGAAGCATATATGTGAACAGTATTTAGATAAAGGTAGGGAAGTTTTTATTGCATTTATGGATTTAGAAAAGGCATATGATAGAGTGGATAGAGGAGCAATGTGGCAGATGTTGCAAGTATATGGAATAGGTGGTAAGTTACTAAATGCTGTTAAGAGTTTTTACGAGGATAGTGAGGCTCAGGTTAGGGTGTGTAGAAGAGAGGGAAAATACTTCCCGGTAAAAGTAGGTCTTAGACAGGGATGTGTAATGTCACCATGGTTGTTTAATATATTTATAGATGGAGTTGTAAAAGAAGTAAATGCTAGGGTGTTTGGGAGAGGGGTGGGGTTAAATTATGGGGAATCAAATTCAAAATGGGAATTGACGCAGTTACTTTTTGCTGATGATACTGTGTTTACGGGAGATTCTAAAGAAAAATTGCAAAGGTTAGTGGATGAGTTTGAGAATGTGTGTAAAGGTAGAAAGTTGAAAGTGAACATAGAAAAGAGTAAGGTGATGAGGGTATCAAATGATTCAGATAAAGAAAAATTGGATATCAAATTGGGGAGGAGGAGTATGGAAGAAGTGAATGTTTTCAGATACTTGGGAGTTGACGTGTCGGCGGATGGATTTATGAAGGATGAGGTTAATCATAGAATTGATGAGGGAAAAAAGGTGAGTGGTGCATTGAGGTATATGTGGAGTCAAAAAACGTTATCTATGGAGGCAAAGAAGGGAATGTATGAAAGTATAGTAGTGCCAACACTCTTATATGGATGTGAAGCTTGGGTGGTAAATGCAGCAGCGAGGAGACGGTTGGAGGCAGTGGAGATGTCCTGTTTAAGGGCAATGTGTGGTGTAAATATTATGCAGAAAATTCGGAGGTGTGGAGTTAATAAAAGCATTAATCAGAGGGCAGAAGAGGGGTTGTTGAGGTGGTTTGGTCATTTAGAGAGAATGGATCAAAGTAGAATGACATGGAAAGCATATAAATCTATAGGGGAAGTAAGGAGGGGTAGGGGTCGTCCTCGAAAGGGTTGGAAAGAGGGGGTAAAGGAGGTTTTGTGGGTGAGGGGCTTGGACTTCCAGCAAGCGTGCATGAGCGTGTTAGATAGGAGTGAATGGAGACGAATGATACTTGGGACCTGACGATCTGTTGGAGTGTGAGCAGGGTAATATTTAGTGAAGGGATTCAGGGAAACCGGTTATTTTCATACAGTCGGACTTGAGTCCTGGAAATGGGAAGTACAATGCCTGCACTTTAAAGGAGGGGTTTGGGATATTGGCAGTTTGGAGGGATATGTTGTGTATCTTTATACGTATATGCTTCTAAACTGTTGTATTCTGAGCACCTCTGCAAAAACAGTGATTATGTGTGAGTGTGGTGAAAGTGTTGAATGATGATGAAAGCATTTTCTTTTTGGGGATTTTCTTTCTTTTTTGGGTCACCCTGCCTCGGTGGGAGACGGCCGACTTGTTAAAATATATATATATATATATATATATATATATTATCTAATAATCCATTATAACAGGTGTAAGCTATTTACAAACATTTATCTCAGACCAGCAGGGAGAGTTCGAATGTATGTATTTTGCTCTCTGTGAGGACAGAAATACATATAAATACAGTTCATTTCTGTTAAATCATATATGCATGTATAGAAGCAGTATTTTATATATGGTCATGGCTGAGTGGTTAATAACTGTGCTGTAATGGAGACTGAGACACATAGTCTCAAATCTTTTGCTGATCAGAGATGAAGTGGCAGATACATGTTTGTAAAACTGAAAAGTTGGTACACTATATGGCAGCATATGTGTGTTCATTGGAGTGCTCCTCTTTCTTAGTCTTTGACTGACTCTACTACTACCTCTACCTCTCTACTTCCTTTCCTTCTACCTCCCTTGTCCCATCCCTGTCTGCTTGCCTATATATACTGCCTCCTACTCTCGTTTCTCTTAGTGTGACTTTGTAAATGGTCCAAGCCGGACCGAAACGTCATCGTAAACTCCCGTCTCCTATGTGCGGGTTATTTGTATGTAAATTATAATCTAAGATATACAAGACCAGTTTTCATTTTAGCATAGAAACTGTATATGGTAATGATTAATAGGCTAGCAATATATACAGTATGTGCTAGACCCATAGGGGTCATACAGCACCTGGGAGAATGGGCAGTTATGAGATTTGATCCATGGAAAGGGAGCTAGCAATAACAGCCTGGTTGACCAGGCAAGCACCAGACGAACCTGGCCCATGGCCAGGCTCCGGGAATAGAAAGACTCTCGGAACTCATCAAAGGTATATACATAGGATCAAGAGCCCCTCACTAGCCTGAGAGGATAGCAGTAGTGTCCCTTAAACAACACAGGAAACCCATATCCTGTGGTAAGTGATAGTGTATCTTGAAACCTGTAGTGAAGCCTCACTCAGGTGCCTTGGTACTCTCTAAGACATGAATAAGCTCTCTGCTGGTCACTCTGTTTTCTTCTACATTGTGATTTTATTTTGGGACTGAGGATAAAAAGTGTTACAGTTGTTTGCTTAAGATTACAAATTGAAAATCTGTTTGGTACCAAAACATAATGGAACCTCAATCGTCATACACTGCTAAGATTGCCATGACTCTTAAGACACCGGAGCCTTTTGACTCTTACTGCAATGTTATTGGTGACGTCCAGAAAGTAAGTGCAAGAATTATCTTCAGGTTAAATTGCTCGCTAAAAACATACAAGGACTAGTTTTCCTTAAACATTTTTATTAATACTATAAAACAGTTTTGCCTAACAACCATTGATAAAACTTTGTTTGTATTCAGATTCAGGTAGCTTTTTTTTTTTATTCAAAAAATACAGTGCATAGGTATGTGACAAAATTTAAAAGACAGTTACTGAGAACTCCAGTTTCTTGACTCTTAGGTGTCTTTTATCATGGGATTGTGCAAGTTTTTCATTGCATATAAGAATAAGAACTTTATTTTGACATGATACATGGTTGTACAGAGGAATATAATAGTTGGGTGTACATGCCAAAAGCCCCTTTGTATGCAGAGTATTTTGGGCAAACTTAAAAATTAACTTAAGATTAGGAAGGCAATAATAATTCATATGGTCATTAGATAAGTTACACTATTAAGTAATGCTACATGGCATTACGTAGAATGAAAGGGGGTAAAGCAGCTGGAACTGATGGGATCATGACAGAAATGTTAAAAGCAGGGGGGGATATAGTGTTGGAGTGGTTGGTACTTTTGTTTAATAAATGTATGAAAGAGGGGAAGGTACCTAGGGATTGGTGGAGAGCATGTATAGTCCCTGTATATAAAGGGAAAGAGGACAAAAGAGATTGTAAAAATTATAGAGGAATAAGTTTACTGAGTATACCAGGAAAAGTATACGGTAGGGTTATAATTGAAAGAATTAGAGGTAAGACAGAATGTAGAACTGCGGATGAGCAAGGAGGTTTCAGAGTGGGTAGAGGATGTGTAGATCAAGTGTTTACATTGAAGCATATATGTGAACAGTATTTAGATAAAGGTAGGGAAGTTTTTATTGCATTTATGGATTTAGAAAAGGCATATGATAGAGTGGATAGAGGAGCAATGTGGCAGATGTTGCAAGTATATGGAATAGGTGGTAAGTTACTAAATGCTGTTAAGAGTTTTTATGAGGATAGTGAGGCTCAGGTTAGGGTGTGTAGAAGAGAGGGAGAATACTCCCCGGTAAAAGTAGGTCTTAGACAGGGATGTGTAACGTCACCATGGTTGTTTAATATATTTATAGATGGGGTTGTAAAAGAAGTAAATGCTAGGGTGTTCGGGAGAGGGGTGGGATTAAATTATGGGGAATCAAATTCAAAATGGGAATTGACACAGTTACTTTTTGCTGATGATACTGTGCTTATGGGAGATTCTAAAGAAAAATTGCAAAGGTTAGTGGATGAGTTTGGGAATGTGTGTAAAGGTAGAAAGTTGAAAGTGAACATAGAAAAGAGTAAGGTGATGAGGGTATCAAATGATTTAGATAAAGAAAAATTGGATATCAAATTGGGGAGGAGGAGTATGGAAGAAGTGAATGTTTTCAGATACTTGGGAGTTGACGTGTCGGCGGATGGATTTATGAAGGATGAGGTTAATCATAGAATTGACGAGGAAAAAAAGGTGAGTGGTGCGATGAGGTATATGTGGAGTCAAAAAATGCTATCTATGGAGGCAAAGAAGGGAATGTATGAAAGTATAGTGGTACGAACACTCTTATATGGATGTGAAGCTTGGGTGGTAAATGCAGCAGCGAGGAGATGGTTGGAGGCAGTGGAGATGTCCTGTCTAAGGGCAATGTGTGGTGTAAATATTATGCAGAAAATTCGGAATGTGGAAATTAGGAGAAGGTGTGGAGTTAATAAAAGCATTAGTGAGAGGGCAGAAGAGGGGTTGTTGAGGTGGTTTGGTCATTTAGAGAGAATGGATCAAAGTAGAATGACATGGAAAGCATATAAATCTATAGGGGAAGGAAGGCGGGGTAGGGGTCGTCCTCGAAAGGGTTGGAGAGAGGGGGTAAAGGAGGTTTTGTGGGCGAGGGGCTTGGACTTCCAGCAAGCGTGCGTGAGCGTGTTAGATAGGAGTGAACGGAGACGAATGATACTTGGGACCTGACGATCTGTTGGAGTGTGAGCAGGGTAATATTTAGTGAAGGGATTCAGGGAAACCGGTTATTTTCATATAGTCGGACTTGAGTCCTGGAAATGGGAAGTACAATGCCTGCACTTTAAAGGAGGGGTTTGGGATATTGGCAGTTTGGAGGGATATGTTGTGTATCTTTATATGTATATGCTTCTAAACTGTTGTATTCTGAGCACCTCTGCAAAAATAGTGATAATGTGTGAGTGTGGTGAAAGTGTTGAATGATGATGAAAGTATTTTCTTTTTGGGGATTTTCTTTCTTTTTTGAGTCACCCTGCCTTGGTGGGAGACGGCCGACTTGTTGAAAAAAAAAAAAAACATGGCTTTGTTAAGTCTAGTAGAGAATAATTACACTATTGAATTAGTTTATAAAGATTACAATAGAACAATTTAAAACATGACGTATTACAATTTAGTACTATTTAAAACAACAAAATTTAGACATCCTAATTTTGAAGTAGTGAGTGGTTGAGCAATCCTCAGCACAATATGAGTAACTGGTTGGTATTAGGTTCGGTTTGTCTGGTTAATTTTGGGTGATAAGGTGATTTCTTAGTAGGACCTTAAACTGATTTGCAGACAGGGGTCTTTAGTGTATTTTGGCAATGTATTCACGGTCTTCAGGCCCTTTACGTGCATAGGGAGAGAAGGACACAAGGAATATTGAAGAGTGTTTTGTGTCTCATATTGTGGCTATGTGTTCTGTTATAGTTATCAAGGAGGAGGGTTTATATTTGGGTATAGTGTTCTGTGTATGTAGTAGGCACAATAATAAGTGTGGATGTTTTGTATATTAAGCAAGTTAAGACTCTTGAAAAGTGGTGGAGTGTGTTGTTTAATGCAGGAGTTAGCAATCAATTGCACTGCAGCTTTTTGTTGGGTTATTAAAGGCATAAGGTGATTTGCTGTGGTTGAGCCCCATGCATAAATACCATAGGTGAGGTAAGGGTAAATGAGAGAGTGGTACAGAGCTAGAAGAGCTGATTGGGGTACATAGTACTGTATCTTTGAAATGATGCCTACAGTTTTGGAGACTTTCTTGGAAATTTGGTGTATGCGTGTCTGAAATTTAAGACTGCAGTTGAGGTGGAGACTTAGAAATTTGCCCTCTGTCTGTCTGTCTAGAAATGGGTGAAATATATATCAATATGTTTAGCTGTACATTTGAAGCTTTGTTTCCAAAAGGCATGAAGTAGGTTTTGTCTATATAGAGTAAGTTTGTTGGTAGTCATCCAAGTACAGTGGAGCCTCGGTTTTCGTTGAATTCGATTTTCGACAACTTTTTTTGTCAAATTTTTGTCTCAGTTTTTGTTCATCACCTCAGTTTTCATCGAGTTGACAGTGGTCTACCATACCGAATTTGTCCGCCTCTCTTATAAGCATATTCTGTATAGATCAGTTTTTTGTAAATGCAATTCAAAAAGTACGAACATATAATATTGAATAGCTTGGACCATGAAGGCCATTTTTTCAGTTGCATTTACAAAAATAACACTATATAGAAGAGCTTTATAAGAGTTGACTGTATTTAAGCCAGATTTAACTTTGTCCAAACAAGACATTGATATACCTGTCTATAGGCAACATTTAACATCTGTTTGTGAACTTAGTCTTTGATGCACAGGTCTGGCATGTGTTTGTGATGCACCATCTAGCAATGTTACTCACTTGTTTGAAATTCATCAGATTATCTTGGTAGTCACATATACATAAATTACTTAGGATAACCCAAGAAAGCCATATAGATTAAATTTGTTCAATTGTGGTTAGTCCTTGTCATATATTTTTTTACTTAATTTACAGCTGAAAGTTTTGAATCAGACATGGGAAAGGCTATGAAAAATTGTTGACCTCTATATGTGACATTAGTTTTTCATATACATACCATTATTTTCTTTTTTTAACACTGGCTGTCTCCCACTGAGGTAGGGTGACTTGAAAAAGAAGAAACACTTTCGCCATCACTGTCTTACCAGAGGCACACCAATACTACAGCTCAGATGCCTTTCCAAACTGCAAATATCTCCACCCCTCCTTCAGAGTGCAGGCACTGTTCTTCCCACCTCCATGACTCGAGTCTGGCTAACCATTTTTCCTGAATCCTTTCATAAATGTTACTTTGCTCACACTCCAACAGCACATCAAGTAAAAAATCACTTGCCTCCACTCTCACATGCCTGTAGGTCATTGATACAGCGATAAAAAATATATGAAAGAATTAAGAAGGAAGATTTCTTAACCCCATCAACTGGCAAAACAGAAGGCCAATAACTATATTTTATAAGATCTTCTGTAAGCTCTGGTAGAGCAGTTTACAAGAGGAAGAAGCAAGTGTGCTACCACCGCTGGAAACTTACTACAAGTGCAGCAGGTAATCACACACATAAGAACAAGGAAAACGCTACAGGTTAGCTGTTACTTCATTTGGGTCACTTACTATTTTTTTTGTTTATTTATGTTATATTTTTTTAAATTTTCAACTCCATGGGGAAGTGGAAAAGAATTCTTCCTCCATTAAGCCATGCGTGTCGTAAGAGGCGACTAAAATGCAGGGAGCAAGGGGCTAGTAACCCCTATACCTGCATAAATTAATAAATTTAAAATGAAAAATTTCTCGTTTTTGTTTTTAGGTCACCCTGCCTTGGTGGGATACGGCTGGTGTATTAAAAAAAAAATTTAAATACTAGTGTTATTTGCATCAGTGATGCATCTTAACGGTGTGCTCTCATTTATAATATTACTGATTAACCAGTGCTTATCTCTATGCATTTTAAATTTAAAATGGCCATTCTAAATGTATTTATTGTTTCTTGAGTGCTTGTGTGAAAGATATTTAATTGAGTAGGAAAATACTGATGTTTTTCATGCTGCATGCGTGTATGTGAATATTTAGTCTTTTACAGGAATGATCATTGAATGACCTATTGATTGAAGCACCTCATCAATTTTAAAATTTTCTTCACTCTCTCTCATCTTCTCGGAACTAGCGTTTTACACTTGGTTAGTTACTCAAAAAAAATGTCATACTTGCTAATAAGTGTTGTGTGTCAAATACAAGTATAAAATATTTGAAGTGAACACACATTAGTTTACGTAATATACCACACTGTATAATACTGTAAACAGTAAATGTAATACCAAATATAATTCATAATAGTTTATGTCAACGCTTTATGAGGAAAATAAGTACATGTATTTTTTCTTTTAATTCTTTATTTATGAGGAGACAAACAACATTGTTAAAAAGTTTTTATATGTAATTTTACGTTTTCATATAGAGGTATAAAAGAAAACATTGTCCTGGCTTGAAAGGGGTAACTCACCTTAAAAAAGGGTTACTTAAACAGAAATGTAATTGTACTTTCATTTGCTGATTTAGAAAAACCAACACAGCTCATGTCCTGAGGATGATGGTTTTTACATAGTTCAGTATTTTATTTATAATTGCTGTCCATTGCCTTGTGGTTATTGTATATTTAATTTTGTAGGAAGATGACGGCAGTTTCCGGGGTTGTGTCCGTGTTCATCTTAACCTTAGCCGTCCTATCAATATTGTGGCCGGAACAAGACCCCCTTCAATATACGACATCCTTCAGGAAGACAGAACAATGGAAAAAACTTTAACATCATTCTATATGCCCCGAGATGCAGTGAAAGCTATTCACATCACAAGGTAAAAATAAACCTAGACTACATGAAATAGCTAAACTATAATACAGTATAGTATACTGTAATTTATATTCTACAAATTTTTGATAATGACACAAACACACAAATAGAGATAATAAACAAAGTAAGTTTAGAGAAGTGACTACTTTTATGGTACTCAATTTATTAGACAAAAATTTAACATTTATTTTTTATTTTTTCAGCAATACAACCACAAGAGAAGTCATTATTGCATTACTGAGAAAATTCAAAGTTGTTGACAACCCACAAAAGTTTGCTCTGTATGAGAGAACATATGACACTGCACAGTCTGTAAAAGGTATTTGTTACATTTTCATAATTATTAATAATCTGCAAAGTATTCATGATATCAAATTACCTCTATTGTTTAACCCTTAATGCAAAGACTGACTAACATAATGGGTTACCTGCCATCACTTCCCGAGTAACTTGGAGAATGTCCCTCCACGAGACAACTGCAATAATGGATTCAGATTAGATAAGTTTAGATTTAAAAAGGATATAGGAAAGTATTGGTTTGGAAATAGGGTAGTTGAGTGGAACAGTCTACCTAGTAGGATGATTGAAGCTAAAACCTTGGGTAGTTTCAAGTTTAGGTTGGATAAATACATGAGTGAGACTTGCACACAAGTTAATAGATTTATCAGAGCTTATTGTTAAGGTAGCACTGAAAATGGGTTGGGTTGTAAAAGTCCTGCCTAGTATGGGCCAACAGACCTACTACAGTGTTCCTCCCTTCTTATGTTCTTATAAACCTATTGGGTCATACAGTGCCTGGGGAATTAAAGGCAGTCATGTTCAACCCAAAGAATGGCAGCTCCAATTCTTAATGAACAATTAATGTATCATTGTTACAAACAACTTTATCACATTTGCACAAGCATCCGATGTATCAGTATGACAGCTGCAGTACATTGTGATTTATGACAGAGAAATAACGAAAAAAGGTACAATACCGTGACTGGAGCGATACACAGATAACCCGCACATAGAAGAGAGGAGCTTACGATGACGTTTAGGTCCAAGTCAGACCGAAACGTCGTCGTAAGCTCCTCTCTTCTATGTGTGGGTTATTTATGACAGAGAATATTCATTGCCATTCAGTAAATGCATTTCACTCTGCCACTCCAAACATGTTAAGAATAATGTGAGACTAAACATGACAATCAGTTATTCTCTGCCAGGAAGGGATTATTATTAGATTCTTGCAAAGCAAGACATTTAGTGCTACATGGTGAAGGAGGTAGATATTATACCAGTATAAAAACAGAAGGCAAGTACTGTACTGATGGTAAGTACACACAGGCATGAGGAGGAATTCAGTGTCAGTACACCAAATTAGCTTTTGATAAACTCATTAGCTATACTGTGCTTTAAAGGTGAGACATTCAGGGAAGGGTATTAAAGGTAGGATTGAAAAATACAGTAGTTAGCATACTCTGGGGCAGTGCCAAGGAGAGTTACCGAGGTTTCAACCTCCATGTAATTTTCTTAGATCCTCCCGTAATAAAATAATGCTGCTTAACAACAAACAGCCATCCCTAAGTTCCCCATCCTCTTCCCTCCCCAGTATGGAAATTTTGGCACCACCCCTGAGCATACTCTCTGATAAACTAAGCAAATCTTGCAGTAGTTCAAAATGCCTTTCAGTGAGATGGCCTTGGGTGAGTCATGAGATAGTAAGTAGAGGTAAGAATGTTGTACAGTACTCTCACTGATGATAATGATATTAAATCAAATGAACTGCAACAGTAGAACAAGAGAAAATGGTCCTCCATTTGTTTGACAGTGTTAGTGGCCTAAAAAAATTACATTTGTCCACTGAGTTGAAAAATACAATGTCTGCATTGTGAAGGATAAGCAGGGCTGTTGTAGTTTAGAGGCTTATTTGAATTGTGATGTTTATGCATTTCTGGCAAAACAACTATTGAACAAAAAAATGGTGAATGTTTCCTTCTTTAGGTCACGCTACCTTAGGAGACAAATGATGTAAAAAAAATCCATCCATTGAATACCAGTATGTCTAATAAAAAATTGGAGAGAGCTAAATTTTTTTTTGCATTATTGTAACAGTAAATTTACACAAATAATCCACACATAGAAGAGAGGAGCCTACGACGACATTTCAGCCCAACTTGGACCATTTACAAAGTCATACTAATGAAAAGGAGTGCAGGATGAGTATATATAGGCAGGACGTGGTAGTAGGGAGAGGAGGAGCCAGTCAAATACTAAGAAAGAGGAGCACTGCAAGGGAGCTAGGTGCCCACAGAGGAGGGTAAAATAAATAAATAAAGAAGGAATAAATACACAGGGCAGAAGAAAGACAACCCAAAGGAGAAAAAAGGAAAGAAGGAAAATAAGAAAAAGGAGGAATCAGGTTAGGTCACGGGTGTTCTGAAATTTGGAGCATTTTACAATGTAGTGGGAGAGGAAGCCAGGACTAAGATTCATACAAGGAAAGCTGTGTATTAGGGAGGATTCAAGCAGACAGTGACTGTTAAAGTTGGAAGTAGGGAAGACAGCTTTAGCAGAAGACCAGTCAATAGGATGGATGTGATCTCTGACATGACAGAAAAGCATTGTTATTGTCGGCAAGCCTAACTACTTTTGTGCTCCCTAAGTCTGTCAGAAAGAGATTGGCCAGTTTCTCCAAAGTATTGAAGAGGACAGGAGGAACAAGAAATAGAGTAGACACCAAGAGCATCCATAGAGGAAGGAGAGGTATGAATGAAATTAGTGCGAAGTGTGGTAGTCTGGCTTCATCTCTGTAGATGCCTTCCTCTCCCACTACATTGTAAAATGCTCCAAACTTCAGAACACCTGTGACCTAACCTGATTCCTCCTTTTTCTTCTTCTCCCTCTTTTCTTCTTTGGGTTGTCTTTCTTCTGCCCTGTGTATTTATTCCTTCTACCCCCCTTGGTGTTCTTGCTCTTACCCTCTGTGGGCACCTAGCTCCCTTGCAGTGCTCCTCTTTCTTAGTATTTGACTGGCTCCTCCTCCTCTCACTACTACTACCTTCCACCACCTCCTGCCTATATATACCCATACTGCTCTCCTTTTTGTTAGTGTGACTTTGTAAATGGTCCAAGTCAGACCGAAACGTCGTCATTGGCTCCTCTCTTCTACGTGCGGGTTATTTGTGTATCATTCCAGTCACAGTATTGTGCCTTTTTTTGTTATTTACAGTAAATTTATGTTAACTTGTGCTAATCCTACTTGTAGTTGGACACATTCATCAATGTAATAATGTTTATCTCATAGTATTTTTATACCAACAGCTAAACTTCGACGATTGGGTGACAATGAGTGTCCCCTTGTTTTGGCTCTAAACTGGAGTGCAGGTGGACTAACCAACAAGAGGCTTGTTTTACAAGAAAATGATACAGCAGATATACAGGTAAAGAATTTAAATAAGTATAAAACTTAATGTTGCATAGATTGTTACCCATAATATACTTTATAAATATATATTAATGGACATAGTTTTAAAACTCAACAGGAAAAGTTTATGGCAAAGAGACACCACCAAACTATTTCAATAGTGAGTGTGCAGTTGCTTGGTTTTTATTCACTAGTTTGTAGTTACACTCACTGGTGGCCATAACTTCAGTATATAGTATAATCTGTGGTAGATTTCTAAAATTTTCATTGGTTGTAGCACATGCTACTTGCTATTCCATTATTCTACCACTCTGTGAAGAAAACCTTTCTAGCATTATTTCATTATCTCTCTTGTTTTTTTTTCCTTCAGTTTGTAACTGTAGTTTCTTGAACCATTTTTTATTAAGTATGCATTATTCTAATTACTTTGTTCTTTTTTTTCAGTGGGAAGCTTTTAGTTTACCAGAACTAAGTAATTTTCTTCGTATCTTGGATAGAGAAGAAGAAGAATACCGATGTCAGATTCAAGATAAATATGCTTTACTTCGCAGAAGAATTGGTAATATATTGTTTCAGTCTCAACAGAAAACAAAGGAGTAAGATTGTTATGCGTTATGTATTTTAATGTGATAAGATTATCACTTTCACAGGAAAATGTGATGAAAGTTAATACACCGGTACGTATTCATAAGACAATGTAGTAAAATCATTGCACAGGTAGTATATGAGCTAAAATTTGAATCATGATAATTCGTTGAAATGCCGAGATTTAAACCTGTGATCTGGTCCTCAGATTAAAGGTATATGATGAAATCTATCAATGAGCTCTTAAAAGGCATACCATTTTCACTGGTGAAGTCTAATTATTACCATTTTATTTTAAAAATATCCGTTGTTAATGGCAGTTCTCTTGACTTTGACATCTCTCTCTTTTAACACTTAACACTTCTTTCTCATTCACACAGGTTCTTTAAATTGTGACAGAACTTACCAGCCAAACACACTTAACCCCTAAACGGTCCAAACGTATATATACGTTCTTATGCATAGCGCCCCAAACATATATATACATTTTAATTTTCCTGCCTCCAAATTTGGCACGATTGACCTGAGATGCCTGGTCAGCATAGAATTGGTCTTAACACTAGGTGTGTGCAGTATTAAAAAAATCTGGGACCACTTAGTACCTTGTGGGAGCGCCAGCTAGAGCAAACACCAAGGATTCACTGATGTAATGTCCTATTAACACTCCTCTTTTAAGAGGAAAGTCATGTTAACCCCAAGTTTAGGGTCTAACGATCTCTGTCTCACAGGTACACATAGTATAAATTACCTAGGATAACCAAAAAATCCAGACAAAGTGCTATACTCTGCTTGAAGATGTGAGTAAACGTGATGATGCAGTCTTGTGGCTCTCTGAGACAGAGTGCTAGATGGATAAACAGGGAGCTTGACAGACAGAAATGTTTGTGTACCAGCAAAAACAAAGCGAGGTGGATGGTCATGTAATCTTTTCTTATCAGCTGCACCCTCCCCTACCCTCGTGTATGTTCATCAAACGTCAGGTGTTATCTCCCCTTATCATGTCACTGTCAAGAGTGGACTTTGTTTTTCATGCTTCAAGGGAACTTATTATTATTCTCCTCCTCCTCATTATTATTATATACTTCCACATATCTAAAACATTGCTGGGACCTATAAATACTTTGTTTATATTCCAAGACAATAGTAAATGACCAAGGCAGGTGTAAATGTCCACGTGACAATTTGAGTACCTAATACTAGTGTCAGAACAAAGATTGGTTATGAAATGACAAGAACTACTATAAATTGTAATTATCAGAACATAAAAAGAAAAATAGAAAAAAAGGTATATCGGCAACACTTCTGCGAGCAGCAGGACTCCATGTTGCCGTCACATGAGCATCCAGTGCCAACTTCTCTGCCTCATATCTCTAAGTACTGACCCTAATTTTTTTTTATTCTAAAACACGTGCTCTTTTTTTTCTATGAAAAACAAAAGGATTTTTTTTTTTTTTTTTCAAAATATTGGGGGCGCTGCTCAAGTGAACGTATATATACGTTTGGACCATGTAAGGGTTAAAATACTTCAGTTACATTTATTTTACACATCTACTTCTATTTTGGCTAATCTCTCTAAGTTTTTATCAAACTAATAATAGTATACTAATTAAAAATTATTTTAATTATCATCATCAGTTTGTTAAATAATGAATAACAACATGATATATTGGTCTACATCTAAGAGACTAAGTTTAGCATTTTAACAATACATATTTTTTTTTTTTTAAGTAAACAATAATTGATTCATTTAAGAGTTTGACTTACACAACTGTTTTGGAAAGCCTGTTATACCTAGGTAAATAATTTTTACATTTCATCTTGGTAACCAGTTTAACAATAATTTATAGTTATCTAGTCAACATTTTAGAACTGGAGCATAATTTTTAATATAAAATATTGATTTTCTTCTCATTAAAATCATTTGCATTGAAAAATAATAAAATTATTGTTATACAGCCTCACCTCACTTAACGGTGGAGTTCCACTCCTAAGACCACGTCTTTCAACGAATTCGTCACTAATTGAGGAGCATACTATAACGGTAGTGGGTTTGTGTCAACCATCTTTGATAATGTTACCTTTGCACCATTCATAACATTTCTGGTATATTTTTAAATGTTTATACAGCAGTGTACGATATATTGTAATAAACAGAATAGGGGAAATCGGCTCTAATATACATTAACGTATTTAGGTATGCATACTGGTCAGAAAGCCCATTTTAAGTCTGAGTCGTCGGTAAACGAGTACGTCCCTAAGTGAGGAGAGGCTGTATTCATATAAAAAAGTGTTAGGCCCGTATAAGTATAGACAATCTCAGTTAGTGTAAAAGTAATTAATGCTAGTTCCCCTCCTCCCAAATTCTTCAAATTGTGTGCAGAAAATTGCATATAATTCAAACAGTGCGAATTTGAATAATGTGACCACTTCAGAGATTCATTATTTGCACTAATCAAGACCTAGCTGTACAGTAATAATTATTCCTCTCCTCTTTCCATCAGTATGTGACCTGCAGTCATAAGTTTATATACCCAAAGTTTTCACTTGAATATGAGTCTCCATGTAGTGCACTGGAAATTTTTCAAGTAACAGCCCAAAAAAAATAGTATATACTGTATATTAAAAATGTTTTTTTTCTTTCTCAGCAGGGTAATACCAATAAGAAAAATCTTAGAAACTAATAAAACAATAATTTTGTCTTTTCGACAAACCGGCCATATCTCACCACGGCAGGGTGGCCCAAAAAGAAAAACAAAAGTTTTTCTTTTTAAATTTAGTACACCTACCATCCGACTTACGACCGTGTTTTTTATGCCAAATTTCTGAGGAATAAACAACTATTTGTGTTGTACACAGTGTTTATCCTAAACCTTACAGTATAAAATACAGTACTAACAACATAAAAAGTAAAGTAAAACATGAAATACCAAAATAAAGTCATTACAAAAATGTTTTGTTGATATTCAGCAGTCAAGTTCGACTTATGACCGGTTTCTCGGAACCGAACTCGGTCGTAAGTCGGATGGTAGGTGTAATTTGTAGAGGAGAAGGGGTCACTAGCCCCCCCCCCCTTTCCCAGCATTTTAGTTGCCTCCTACAACACGCATGGCCTACAGAGGAAGAATTCTGTTCCACTTCCCCATGGAGATAAGAGGAAATAAACAAGAACAAGAAAGAAAATCCAGAGGGGTGTGTATATATATGCGTAGTGTGACCTAAGTGTAAGAAGAAGTAGCAAGATGTACCTGAAATCTTGCATGTTTATGAGACAGAAAAAAGACACCAGCAATCCTACCATCATGTAAAACAATTACAGGTTTCCATTTTACACTCGGCAGTTGCTGTCTACTACCTACATAAAACAATAATATATACTTTAAATACTGACCAAACTGTGAAAATAAAGTTAGGTAAGATATACTTTTAATGTAGAATTAAAGAAGTGACAACTATGTAATTCTTACAAAAAAAGTCAAAATTAATCACATTTATATAAATATCAAGCTGTACGACCGATACGGGTTTAACGCTTATTTTGGAATATAATAATTACATCTCGCTCTAGCTACCTCATAAATTCATGTGTTGGGGATCATGAAAATATTATGAAGTACATCCATCTTCAACAAATTATGTATATCTTACACTATCTTTAACAGTCATTAGGGTGCTTCATGTACTGCTGAACCCTATGAAATTTCTGTATACAGATATTAATCATAAAATTAAATTACATTATATTTATGGAAAGTTCATAATTATAACAAGAATACATTTCAAGGTTATTTGAATGCTATATATATTTTGAAAACCTTGATTTCTCTTGTGAAAGTACCCACCTCTCCTTAAACAAAGATATTCTCAGTGTACAGTGGAACCTTGGTTTTTGTATGCAAAACTAGTTATTCTCTATAAAATGTATTGTTTGTTAATATTTTGGGGGCACTAAATTATTATGTTCATCCTGCATGAAGCATTTAAACCCTTGTGGGACATTTAGTGCAATGAGTGGTGGAGGCTTGAGCCTCCATCCACCAACTGTGAGAAACTTGCTACTTGCCTAATTATATGTAAAGTTGGAGGAAACATAGTACACCTGTAAAATTGACATAAGAAAAGAATCATTAAAACAAATTGTTAAGTATTAAATAAGATAATGCCAAGTGCTTATATTTAGAATTACAGCAGTTGAAGAGAAGCCAACAAAATCAACAGGGTTTTCGTGTGATACCTTTGCCTATTATTATTACCAATTTAAGCATTAAACCCAAGATACTTGTGTAGAGGCTTAATTTGTTTCTGATATTAGTACAGTAGATACACTTGAGACCATGGAAGATGTATGTACCCTTGGTTTATGGTAACTATACATTTACTTTGTTTTCAGTTTTATTTTGAAAAACGAAAAATTTAAATAATTATATCTTTCTGATAATGTCATTACAAAATATTCTTAGGATATGAGGTAGTTTAAGAATTTACATAACCACTTAAAATCTAATGTATAAATTATCATTAATAATGTACCTGTTGCAGCGAACATTAATGTTATTTAAAAAACATTCTTGTATGGAAATGGGCCATAGTTGAAATGCAGCCATTCACTCTATTTTTATAAGCATTTAATTCTAACAAATGAAGAATAATTATTTTAACCTGTTGTATGAGCGTTATTACATTCACGAGGAAACACTGAACCCATAGGGATCATTCAACACCTGGGGGAGTGGAAGGCATTCAGGATCAATTAAAGAAGCTGGATCATAGGTCCAGCTGCTCAGACCTGTTGTTAGAACATTTTTATTAACCCACCAGTGAAACTTGTACAATTTTACATCATTGTCTAATACCTGAAATGTCAATTATCTACATTTTGTTATTTATAATTTTCATTATTTCAAAGAATGTAACTGACAAGGCATTTTGGTTGCTCAAACTATTTGAGCACAGTCAACCTTTACTACCTCTTGGTAAACAATCTCAGTATACTGATTATTTAAAATATTGTAATTTTTATACCTATATTATATTAACTTTTGATGGAGGGAGGCTGGTGAAAGTGCTGATGTATCTCGCTTTCTTTTTGTGATTGAATATGCAGGAAGCAATCATTCTCACTCATACATGCACAAAGAGAGATCAATACAATGACTAATGGGATTAATAAATTCGTCTGCAGTAGTCTTAGAATACCTCGGATAGGTCACTCTATAGTAGCTTCATAATGTTAACCTCTGTTAGTGGTAAAAAATTTGATTAAAAACTGTAACTAATTTATTTAAATAATGGTCCAATGCTTTGTGTTGCTTTCTTATTTGACTACTGCCTTGGTTCCCATTCCACCACCTTTGTCCCTAAAGTGGCTTCTCAGTATTCATTTTAATTTTTGTATATATGACCATTGCTATTATAACCAAAGAAAAATATATGTTATCCTATGCACAGTATTACCTCTAATCCTTTTTATTATTTATTGCTATAAATAAATTCTGGAATTTAAAAATTAATTTACTTGTTTTATATATAATACACTATAGATTATAATTTGATCATGATTACAAGCTAATAATATGTTTATTTCTTTAAAATTAGATATAAAGGGTAATGAAGTATTACAAAGTGCTTCATAATAAATATTACTGTTTGTTATAACAGAGAAATGTTTACAAATTTCTAGTCATTCTGTATCTTGTGTGCTGAGTACCACTAACACCAGTAAAGCACATCATCTTGCAGTCTTCACAGATAGATACTGCAATAAGTTCCAACCACCTACACATGCTTATTTACCAAGACTAAACAGTACCATGTAAGCTGTTTTTTTAAGCACATTTAGTTATTCAAAGTATTTTTTTAAAGGGAGTTTCAAAATAATTTCCATACATTATATTTTATTCTCATCCAGCTGTAAATTTAGCAAAGATCTTACACAGAATACTCTTATTATTTTAATGTACAGTATTTTGGCCAAAATCATATTTTTTATGTACACACTTTGAATTTTCTCTTCACATAATTTATTTTATTCCCAATATGATCACAAGTTTTTTCTATCATATAATATTTATGTATTTTTCACATAAGATCATGAAGAGACTATATTCCATGCAATTTAATAAAAGGCTTCCTATTATACAATTCTTGATTAAGTCACTTATTATATAATTATGCACAAAATTCTAAAATGGGTTTAAAATGTAACATATTTTAGGCCCTATTAGGTCCCAAAACTATAAAATTCATCAATCATGTAAGATAAAATCCTACATACATTTAAATTTAAAATGACTGTTTTCTATCTACTAGTTGTTTGGCCTGACATAAATACGTATATTTATTTACAAAACTTCATTACTTGTGGCATGAACCTACTTGATACACCTTAACAATATATTGGATATCTTAAGTCATTATTCAAAAGGTAGTAGGTAAAGCACTGTGCTTAAATGGACTGAAGTCCTTTTTCGAGCATGGCGAATAGTTGCCAGTGATGAAGGCCAGAGGATACTCTGGGTAATGCTTCATCTCACATTTGAAACTAAAGTTTTATGTCATACATCTGATTCATCAATTACATTGTGTGTACGTGCAATATATGATGGTTATGGTTGTGTATTACTCGAATCATGTTGAAAATATTTTACAGCAGGACGGTGATAAAACTTCCTATGTTCTGCCGTACATTCATGGAATTCTGTCAATGGTTACTCTATATGATTGAAAAACTTAATGTACAAGGTATAAAAACTAAAAAATTGTTAAAAGTATTTGAAAATCAGTTCAAGAAACTAAAATGTTTTTCTCTTCATAAAACAAGATATGATCAACTTTGACAACTACTGTAATAGCCCATGCAGAATATTTTATTCAATTATGATACTGCATTAATACAATAATTAAGAAGCTGCATAATCACAAAAGTAGACTTAAACCATTCACAACAGAAATCTAAAACAATCAAAAAGTCATCCTTCAAAATAAGAAAAAGTATATACCGTATATGCCTCAAGTTAAGACAAAGATAATGAAATGTTTTGATTCCAGTATGATGTACCATTTATGTTCATATGTACCTAAGTTAAATAATATGATAAAACAAGTCAACCATGAATTGTTTTTTTTGTGTGTTCATGCTTCAATTTGTTGTGTGATTATCTTATTACCTAAGGTCAAAATAAAATTTATTCTTGTTATGTAATGATTCAATGTTGCTAAAGGCAAATAAAAATAAAATTACAGTATATGATATTGTATAATTTTTGTTGTCTTTACAAAAATGTAGTAAACTAGTCATAATGCAAAGATGCACTGCAGAAGTGACTATGCTTGAGAGCAGAACTTTAACAGTATGTATATTTTGCTCAAGTGTATTATAGTTGATATAAAAGAGCAGAATAAATAAAGCGTTTTATTTATAACTATATTTTGTCACTAATACCTAATCTTAAAAAAAAAAAAAATTCAAATTATGTCACATATTTATTTATGTTGGCATAGTATAAGTTGACCCCTAAAAATTTGATGTTATTACATGTTTAGGCCTATAAGGTTATATGCAATAACCGTATATTCACCTCTGCCATGAATTGGCAATTTTTATACTTGGCGCATTAGTCACCCCTAGTTTTGATTTTTTTTTTTTAATACTTTAGAAGTCGACTTACATCCAGTATGTATATATATATACATATTTTTTTTAGCAACAGCCATCTTCTGCCAAGACAGAGTGACCTAAAAAAAAGAAAATACATTCACCATTATTCATTCAATTACTTTCTTGCCAGAAGTGTGCTGATATCACAATTCCAATTACCCATTGACTGCAACATGCAGACACTGCCCTTCCCACCTCCAGAAAAATGACTTTCCCTGAATCCCTTCATCAAATGTTACAATTGCTGACAGTCGCCATCATTCGTTCAAGCACTATCTTCTTGCTATGTACAAAATGCAATAAAACGGTGTCTACAAACTTAAACCAGATGCATAATTCTGTCATACAACACAAATTGGTATACCTACAGCAGACTGAAGCTTTAATTACTTGTTTTTTCCAAACTTCTGTCTTTCTCTGTACTTCTTTATAAATTTCAGGGTTGATTTGTTTCTTATCCCATATTCAATTAGCTTGATGTTATCATCAGTCAGTTTCTCTCCATTGTAACAAAGCCAGTATGTCTTCCAAATATATCGCCAGCTAATTTTTTTCTTCACTCCTCTTCGACTCTTAAAAACAAGAGAATACACAGAGTTTGCATAATATTTTTATGTGTAATAATTTTTGCATCGCAAATCCAAAAACATTTATTCCACAATGATACATACAGGAACATGTAAGTTGTATAGATAATGCAGCATGAATACGTACATATACAGCCTCTCCTCACTTAACGACAAAGTTCCATTCCTAAGACCTCATCGGTAAACGAATTCATCACTAAGTGAGGAATAGGCCTGGTCACAGACCGGGCCGTGGGGGCATTGACCCCCGGAACTCTCCAGGTAAACTCCAGGTATACTATAATGGTAGAGAGTTTGTGTCGACCATCATCTCTGCACCATTTATAACATTTCTGGTATATATTTCAATGTTTATACTGCATATTGAAAGAGAGAATAGAGGAAATCAGCTCTAATATACATTATTTAGTTATGAATACTGGTTAGAGAGCCCGTCATAAGTCCGAGGTGTCGGTAAACAAGCATGTCGCTAAGTGAGGAGACGCTGTATAGTAGTACTGTAGTACTGAGATCTTGTGAAAATAAATCTTTCTTCTTTCAACACACCAGCCACATCCCACCAAGGCAGAATGGCCCCCCCAATTTTTTTTTTTTTTTTTAATTTAGTAATGTATACAGGAGAAGGGGTTACTAGCCCCTTGCTACGGGCATTTCAGTTGCCTCTTACGACACGCATGGCTTACGGAGAAAGAATTCTGTTCCACTTCCCCATGCAATACATTATTGTATATGGACAGAAAATCAAGGTGTCCAGATGCCAGCAAAGAGCTCTTGATTCAGGAAACTGGAGCTACATTCCTTCTTTCCTAGAGTGAATCCAATTGCTCTCCATTCCCTCAGTGTTCTATGACCCTATGGGTTTTAGCACTATGCAGAGGAATGAATCATATATGTCTAATGAAAGAACTACTGTTGGCTTCATAAAGAAATAAGATGAACAAAAATTACTTAGTTTCAGTGCCAGGATTATTGATGCAGCATTCAGAGAGCTACATGATTATATGAAGCAGAAATAAACTAGATATTGAGCAATGGATAAACTTTTTATACTGCTGTATACATTAGCTGGACTTCAGTCCTGGAAATGGGAAGTACAGTGTCTGCACTCTGGAGGAGGGGTGGGGATGCTGCAGTTCTGGAGGTGGTGAGAGGCACAGTGCCTACACTCTGAAGGAGGGGTGGAGATGCTGAAGTTCTGGAGGTGGTGGGAGGCATAGTGCCTCCACTCTGAAGGAGGGGTGGAGATGCTGAAGTTCTGGAGGTGGTGGGAGGCATAGTGCCTCCACTCTGAAGGAGGGGTGGGAATGCTGAAGTTCTGGTGGTGGGAGGCATATTGCCTACACTCTGAAGGAGGGGTGGGAATGCTGAGGTTCAGGTGGTGGTGAGAGGCACAGTGCCTGCACTCTGAAGAAGTGAGGATGCTGAAGTTCAGAGAACTATCTGAACTGTGAGGCCAGTACACTTCTTGTGAGAAAACTACTTAATGACTGCAAATGTGTTTCAGCCAGAATATTAACCCTTAAACTGTCCAAACGTTCGTGTGGCGCTCCGAATATTTTGAAAAATAAAAAAATCTTTTTTTCTTTTAAAATGAGGAGCACATTTTTCTACATGTTATAGGATTAAAAAAAAAATTAGGGTCAGTACTTACTGAGATGTAAGACCTTGAAGTTGGCTCTGGATGCTCACCTGTCATCAACATCGACTCCTGCCACTTGCAGAAGTGTTGCCAATATACCTTTTTTTCTTGTTTTTATTTTAATTTATATATTTTTTATGTTCTGATAATTACAATTTATCCTAGGTAGTAGGTTGGTAGACAGCAACCGCAAAGGGAGGTACTACCGTCCTGCCAAGTGAGTGTAAAACAGAAGCCTGTAATTGTTTTACACGATGGTAGGATTGCTGGTGTCTTTTTATTCTGTCTCATATACTTGCAAGATTTCAGGTACCTCTTGCTACTTCTACTTACACTTAGGTCACACTACACATACATGTACAAGCATATATATACACACCCCTCTGGGTTTTCTATTTTCTTTCTAGTTCTTGTTCTTGTTTATTTCCTCTTACCTCCATGGGGAAGTGGAACAGAATTCTTCCTCTGTAAGCCATGCGTGTTGTAAGAGGCGACTAAAATGCTAGGAGCAAGGGCCTAGTAATCCCTTCTCCTGTATAAATTACTAAATTTAAAAAGAGAAACTTTCGTTTTTCTTTTTGGGCCACCCTGCCTTGGTGATACGGCCGGTTTGTTGAAAAAAGAAAAATTACAATTTATAATAGTTCTTGTAATTTCATAGCCAATCTTTGTTCTGACACTAATATTAGGTACTGAAATTGTGCTCAAACTGTCACAATCACATTGACAGGTGAACATTTACACCTGCCTGGGTTATTTACTATTGTCTAGAAATATATACAAAGTATTTATAGGTCCCAGCAATGTTTTAGATACCCTGGAGTATACCTTGAAGCATGGTGTTATGAAAGGCATCCCTATACTGTTGGCAGCCCGGTGACATTTGATAAATGCCCACTGCTCCAGCTAACCCTCGCTGTATTTGTTATCACTGTTACACACAAACATGTCTTGTCTCTCTGTCTATCTGAAAGTCTATCTGCCTCTGCTTATCTGTCTTTCTGTCTGCCTGGAGTATACATATATCACACTCCTTGAAGAATTATGCTATGACATCTGTTATCAGCTTGGTGACATTTGATAAATGGGTGCTCGGGGAACCCTGGCTTTATTTGTTTTCACTGATACACGCAAACATGTTTCTGTCTGTCTATCTTTGCCTGGAGTGACTTCAAGAGTGTATCAGTCTGTAGTGGAAGGAAGGCGGGGTAGGGGTCGGCCTAGGAAAGGTTGGAGGGAGGGGGTAAAGGAGGTTTTGTGTGCGAGGGGCTTGGACTTCCAGCAGGCATGCGTGAGCGTGTTTGATAGGAGTGAATGGAGACAAATGGTTTTTAATACTTGACATGCTGTTGGAGTGTGAGCAAAGTAACATTTATGAAGGGGTTCAGGGAAACCGGCAGGCCGGACTTGAGTCCTGGAGATGGGAAGTACAGTGCCTGCACTCTGAAGGAGGGGTGTTAATGTTGCAGTTTAAAAACTGTAGTGTAAAACACCCTTCTGGCAAGACAGTGATGGAGTGAATGATGGTGAAAGTTTTTCTTTTTTGGGCCACCCTACCTTGGTGGGAATCGGCCAGTGTGATAAAAAAAAAAAAAAAATTACACTATGTACTTATGTGTACATGTGAAATAGATAGATATATAGACAGACAGCCAGCTGGCCAGCCTGCTGAATACATAAGAACATAAGAAAGAAGGAACACTGCAGCAGGCCTACTGGCCCATGCAAGGAAGGTACATGTCACCCTCTCCCCTGGCTTAGACCAATGACCCACCTAGTCAGGTCACATCCATTGAAGGAAGGAGCATGACATCAGACCTAGTAGCACAAGCTAGCCATGTCCAACTCACACCCACCCACACTCACTCATGTATTTATCTTACCTATTTTTACTTTCTTCTTAAAATGGGAGTGTTAATGAGACATGGCATCAGTGAATCCCTGGTATTTGCTATAGCTGGCACTCAATTGAACTGGTGCCCCCACAAGGTACTAAGTGCTCCCAGATTTTTTTTAATAGTGTGCACACTGAGTACACAGACCTATTCTTTCATGTCTAGGCACCTCAAGCCTATTGTGCCAAATTTGAAGGAATGAAAAATAAAACGTTGGTCTACGTTTGGAGCGCTACACGTGCAAACGTAGATCTACTTTTGGACAGTTTAAGACTTAAAAAAAATATCTAACAGAAATAGAAGCAAAATTATTTTTAATATTTTTACTGTATGACCCAATTATTTTTTTTCAACAAACTGGCTATCTCCCACCGAAGTAGGGTGACCCAAAAAAAGAAGAAACACTTCCACCATTATTTATTCCATCACTGTCTTGCCAAAGGGGCACTGATATTACAGTTAAAAATTGCAAGTAACCTCACTCCTCCCTCAAGGGTGGGGACAAGCTGGAATAAAAAAGAAGAAAGCACAGAGAAAACTGAGATATGTGAAGCAAAAAAAAAAAAATAAAAAAAAAAAAAATTGGCAATATTTCAAGGGTTTTCTAGTTTAAAGTGCAAGGTGTAATTTTCATAAAGAAGCACTAAACCCACAGAAGTCACTGCAACTGGAGAGTGGTAAGTAATAAGTTTGATCTGAAGGAGAGGAGTAGCTCCAATTCCTAGGATCAAGATACCTCCACCAGCATCAAAGCACTCCCTATATAGTAAAATATGGGAAACATCACAAGAGATAATGAATTTGTAGACCAACTCATCCCATAAATAGTGCTATACATACATACAGTGGAACCTAGGCTTTCGTGATTAATTCGTTCCAGAAAGTCCAACGAAAACCGAATTGTATGAAAACTGAAGCAATATTTCCCATAAGAAATAATGTAAATCCAATTAATCCATTCCAGACACCCAAAAATATTAAGAAAAATACATTTTATAAAGAATAACTATAGTTTTACATACAGAAAACAATGAGAAATAAATATAAATGAATAATGAAATGGATAAATGAACATTTAACATCACTTTTACCTTTATCAAAGACTTTTGTTGGCATATGGAAGATGGTGAGGAGGGAAGAGGGAGGAGAAGAGGTTATTGCATGGAAGGGGAATCCCCTTCCACAAGGACTTCGGGTATCAAGGCCCTATCTGGGGTTACTTCCGTTCTTTGTCTTTTACTGGCACTAGGATCAGCTTGAGTCACTGGACCCCTGTCACACAAAAAAAACTTTCCAGAGAGGTCTGTTTCTGGCATCTCTAAGATTTGCCTAAAATGGGACAAGGCATTGCCAATGAACATGTTGCAGACACAGCTTGCAACAGCTTTGTTAGGGTGATATTTCTCCACAAAACTTTGCAACTCATTCCACTTCACACACACGTTCTTAATCACTGAAGAAGGCACATTTTCCCCTCTCTCTTCCTCCTCCTCTGAAGCAATTTCCTCAGCTGCTGTTACTTTTGTACTTTGCTACTTTGCCACTTTCGTACTTCGCTACGAGTCCTTTCTTGAATTCTATTGTGTTTCTCACCTTCTTTATCAAAGGGTTGGCACTCGGAACTTTCTTTGGCCCCATGGTGGCTTATTTAGCAGTGGCACTCAACAAACAAGCACAAAAAACAATGGATTATTACAAAATGTTATCTGAACGTGCAGGGTAATGCTCATTCAATGAGAAACAAAGCCAGACCAAGTCATAACGCGTGAGATGCTTTCTGTGGGCTCGGGCAGATGGACGTGTTTGGTACAGTGGACCACTGTCAACTCTACAAAAACTAAGTGGATGTACGAAAACTGGGACAAAATTTAGACAAAAAAAGTCGTCAAAAACCAAATCCTACGAAAACCAGGGCATACAAAAACCGAGGTTCCACTGTAAAAGGAAAATTAGATATCACATTGGAGGGAGGGAGTATGGAAGAAGTGAATGTTTTCAGATATTTGGGAGTTGACTTGTCAGCGGATGGGTTTACGAAGGATGAGGTTAGGAAAAAAGATGAGTGGTGCACTGAGGTATCTGTGGAGACAAAGAACATTGTCCATAGAGGCAAAGAAGGGAATATATGAGAGTTTAGTGGTACCAACACTCTTATATGGGTGTGAAGCATGGGTTGTAAATGCTGCAGTGAGGAGGCGGTTGGAGGCAGTGGAGATGTCCTATCTAAGGGCAATGTGTGGTGTAAATATTATGCAGAGAATTCATAGTGTGGAAAATAGGTGGTGTGGAGTTACTAAAAGTATTAGTCAGAGGGCTGAAGAGGGAGTGCTCAGGTAGTTTGGTCACTTAGAGAGAATGAAACAAAGTAGAATGACTTGGAGAGCGTATAAATCTGTAGGGGAAGGAAGGCAGGGTAGGAATCAACCCCAAAAGGTTGGAGGAAGGGGGTAAAGGAGGTATTGTGGGCGAGGGGCTTGGACTTCCAGCAAGCGTGTGCGAGATAGGAGTGAATGGAGACTAATGGTTTTTGGGACCTGATGAGCTGTTGGAGTGTGAGCAGGGTAATAATCTGTGAAGGGATTCAGGGAAACAGGTTAGCTGGACTTGAGTCCTGGAAGTAGGAAGTACAATGCCTGCACTTTAAAGGAGAGGTTTGGGATATTGGCATTTTGCAGGGACGTCTAAGCTCTCATAGCTGAGCACCTCTGCAAAGACAGTGATTATGAACGAGTGATGGTGAAAGCGCTGAATGATAATGAAAGTTTTTTCTTTCTTTTTGGGTTTTTCTTTCTTTTTGGGTCACCCTGCCTTGGTGGGAAACGGCTGACGTTTTAAAAAAAAATATATATAAAAGTTCCAGTTAAGAGAAAAATGATATAACAATCATGTTTCACTTACTAAAACCAGAGCCACGTGGTGTTTCAGACCTTGCTTCAGTTCATATACTGTTGCTTCATGAGGAATAACCACTGTCCAAAATCCTTCATCAGCTTTTTCAATATAAATTTTCATTGCTCTTCCATGTTCCAACTCAATTAAGGCATTTACCTATAAAACAAAGATTCATATTACTATGCAAAATGGTACATATACTATAAGAACATCAAAATTTAATAATGAAAGACCACTGCAGTAGGTCTACTGGCCCATGTTAGGCAAGTCCAACTCTCACTCACCCACACTTACTCATGTACCTGCTCAACCATTATATTTAAAGTTAGCCAAAATTCCTGCCTCAGTGATCTTATTTGGGAGTTTGTTCTACTCAACCCATACCACGGGTGAGGTTTGATCCTGCGGTCAGAGAGTCTCAAAACTCCAGACCGTCACGTTTTCGTGAGTCATGTTGCACTCATCTACAACTCTAGTGTCAAACCAGTACAGTACTTCCTTGTGTCCTCTCTAAATCTAGATTTGTTCAACTTAAATTCATTGCTGCAAATCCTGTCCTGGCTAGATATTTTCAACATATTATTTATATCCCTTTATTAATTCCTGTTTTCCATGTGTACATTTCAATCACATTTTTTCCTAATTCCAGAGAGTAGAAATTCAGTAATTCATGTTATAGTGCTAAAAAGATCATCAAACTACTCTGTATATACAGTAAACCCCTCATAACACACGCTACGTTTCTGAAAATTAGCATTACGTAAAGTGAAGAACATGGAGGCAAAAATACGGCTATGTTCCAAACACCTTCAAATTTAACAATCACATTTTTTGTACTTGTAGGTTGGTAGACAGCAACCACCCAGGGAGGTACTACCATCCTACCAAGTAAGTGTAAAATGGAAACCTGTAATTGTTTTACATGACGGTAGGATTGCTGGTGTCTTTTTTCTGTCTCATAAACATGCAAGATTTCAGGTATGTCTTGCTACTACTTCTTTCACTTAGGTCACACTACACATACATGTACAAGCATATATATACATACCCCTCTGGGTTTTCTTCTATTTTCTTTCTAGTTCTTGTTCTTGTTTATTTCCTCTTATCTCCATGGGGAAGTGGAACAGAATTCTTCCTCCATAAGCCATGCGTGTTGTAAGAGGCAACTAAACTGCTGGGAGCAAGGGGCTAGTAACCCCTTCTCCTGTATAAATTACTAAATTTAAAAAGAGAAACTTTGGTTTTTCTTTTTGGGCCACCCTGCCTTGGTGGGATACGGCCGGTTTGTTGAAAAAAAAAAATTGTACTGTTTTACTAGGTAGAAATTGCTACAGTATAATACATATTTTGTTAGTAGTTACTTGAAGCCTATAAAAAGTGTAGGCAGAAGGGTTAAAGGAGGCCTACTAGGCCAAACTTGATGTAGCTGAGCGTGACTGGCTAACACGCACTCAGTACTATACATGTGATCATCAATATAAGCCACATTTCCTTACCAAATACACCTACCATCCGATTTACAACCTGCTCGACTTACGACCACTCGACTTACAACCGTGTTTTTTTTTGCCAAATTTCTGGGAAATAAACAACTATTTGTGTTGTTCACAGTGTTTATCCTAAACCTTACAGTATAAAATACAGTACTAACAGCATAAAAAGTAAAGTAAAACATGAAATACCAAAATAAAACAATAAAATAAAGTCCTTACAAAAATGTGATGTTGATATTCAGTAGTAAAGTTCGACTTACGTCCATTTCGACTTACGACCGGTTTCTCGGAACCGAACTCGGTCGTAAGTCGGATGGTAGGTGTAGTGTCAAATAAATAGCAACTCACCATGCCTATACCAAACAAATATATACCAAAGATAAATGACTTAATAAGGCCAAAGCAAAGAAAAAATATCAATACAAAAATGCATGAGACAGCATCAGTATATGTCAGCATCATAAAAATGAAAGCAATGTGTCGTTGCCAAACAGCATCAAACAAATAGGAACTTGCCACAACTATACAAATTAAAAATTAAAAATGACTGTGTTAAAAAATGTAACAACAAATAAAAATTCAGTAATACATAAACAAAATAATAAGGGAGGCTGTGTCTGTGAGATATGGAGAGAAAGAACTGCTGTCATGAATTTTCAGCAATATTATGTAGGAAAGAGGTGAATCATTTTTCCAGCAAAAGCTGCTCAACATATTTATAAATGGTTGTAAAAAAGTGAATATTAGGGTGTTGGGAAGTGTTGGCTTAAAAGATAAAGAATTAGATAAAGTGAAACTTCTCACAGTTACTCTTTGCTGATGACAAGGTTCTCTTGGGAGATTCTAAGAAGTTGCAAAGGTTGGTGGAGGAATGTGGGAGGGTATATAAAAGGAGGAAACTAAGAGTGAACATAGGAAATAGCAAGATGATGAAAGTGACAAAAAATCTAAACAACAAAAGATTGCATTAATATTAGACTGGAAGAAGAGAGTATGGAGGAAGTAAATGTGTTTAGATATTTGGGAGTGAACTTGTCAGCAGGTTAGTCTGTGAAAGATGAGGTGAACATAATGAATTGTTGAAGAAAAAAAGTGTGTGGTGCATCAAGACATCTGTGGAGACAGGAAACCTTGAAGGTTATAAATGACCATAATTTTTAAAGGGGTGGACCGGTAAGCCAGCGGAAGGCCTCGGTCAGATGACCAAAAGCTCCAAAGGCGGGTCATCATCTGACTAAGACCCGCGTCAGGAAACATTTGTCCTGTTTCCTGACGAACCTTACCTAACCTAACCTAACAGGAAACCTTATCCATGGAAGAAAAACTGGGAGTGTACCAAAGTATAGTGGTACCAACACTCTTATATGGGTGTGAAGCATGGGTTTTAAATGTTGCAGTAGGAATGGATGGAGGTAGTGGAGATGTCATGTTTGAGGGCAATGTGTATTGTGAATATTATGCAGAGTATTCATAGTCTGGAGATCAGGTGTAGGGTTGACAAAAATGTAATTCAGAGGGTTGGTTTGGGCATGTGGAGAGAATGGAGCAAAATAGGATGACTAGAAGGGTAAATAAACCTGGGGTAGAGGGAAGGAGGGGCAGTGGTCATCCCCAGAAGGGTTGGAAAGTGGGGGTAAAGGCTTGTGGAAGCATGTGCTGTTAGAGTGCAAGCATGGTAACAATTCTGAAGGGAGTCGAAATATGGTGCTTGCACTCTGAAGGGATGCCACAATTCAGAAAGTATTTCAAGCTATGATGTCAGTACACTTCTGGGAGGACAGTGATTAAATGCATGACAATGAAAGTGTTTCATCCTTTTTTAAGTCACCCTACCTAGATGAGGCATAACCGATAAGCTAAAATAATAATACTAGCTGATTAAGTTAGCATGCACAATAACAATTGCAAAATTTAAAAATATAATACAGCATTGCTCTATTCCTATATTCACAAACATGCATTTACAATTACTGAAAAATGGGTAACAACACAAACGTAATTATGAGTACCTCTTCAAGGGTCACTTGGGGATGAAGGTCCTTTAGTAAAGGATCATCTTGAAGAAGCTGACTTAAGGCCTCTTGAAAAAATTTCTTCAGTTCAGCATGAGAAAGTGTCTTTAATTCAGAATCTTCATGGTGTTCAGTCTCTGTTCTCTTGTCACTTTCAACACTGGGAGTTTCCTTCACAAGTTCCAAATTATTTTCCATTTCATTTTCTGGTGCACTCACTGTATGTACATCATGTTCATGTTGGGTCTCGCCTGTAGACTCGATTGTGATATCATGACTTTCAGAGTTCATTATCAGGTTTGTTTCTTCCATTTTCTAAAAGGCAAAAGAGAAAAATTTAAGATAACTGTGAAAAAAATGTCTAAAATTAAACAGAATATTTTCAGTGTGACTATTTCATTTCCTTCTTTACAGTGGATGGGGAAGCACTATGATAGTGCTTGAAAAATTATTATAGAAAAAAGAAGTTTAAGGATAAAAACAGTCCTATAAATCTATTAACCTACAAAAAAAAAAGAAAAAAAAAATACAAAAATATACACAAAGAACTCGCAAAATCATGACGCAATTGTCAACAAATCACGGTATAGGGGGTTGAACCATGGTGAGCGAGTGGTAAAACTCCAAGCCAGAGTATAAGCCACTGGACCAGCTGGGTTAAAATAAGATCCATCGAACTAGGGCCACCACTGTAACCACAAATGCAAGATTTACAGATGATTCATCTGTAGTTTACCAGAGTACAGTGGACCCCCGCATAACGATTACCTCCGAATGCGACCAATTATGTAAGTGTATTTATGTAAGTGCGTTTGTACGTGTATGTTTGGGGGTCTGAAATGGACTAATCTACTTCACAATATTCCTTATGGGAATAAATTCGGTCAGTACTGGCACCTGAACATACTTATGGAGTGAAAAAATATCGTTAACCGGGGGTCCACTGTATATCCGACGTCTAACATGCAGAGTGAAAAATCAAGGTTGACATGCGTGAACTCTCCTAGACCAAACATTATTTTTTTTTTTAACACATCAGTCGTTTCTCACCAAGGTACGGTGACCCACGAAAAGAAGAAACATTTTCACTACTCACTCCATCACTGACTTGCCAAACACTACTGTTTATAAACTACAACATGTCTCCACTCATCCTTCAAGTCCAGTTAACTGGTTTCCCTAAGTCCCTTCACAAATGCTACCTTCCTCAAACGTGTCAGCTACAAATGATAGCATATGTGGGGGCAAATGGCATGTATTTTATATACTACAGCAGGGACATCAACAAAATAAGAACTGAAGAGGCAGCTGTGTATTTAGACTTCTAAGCCTCTTCATCTGCTGAAGAGGACCTCATTTCTACAATATGGTAACTCTGAGCAACATTATTATTATCACACTGGCCGATTCCCACCAAGGCAGGGTGGCCCAAAAAAGAAAAACTTTCACCATCATTCACTCCATCACTGTCTTGCCAGAAGGGTGCTTTACACTACAGTTTTTAAACTGCAACATATAGTGTGCAAAGGTAGAAAGTTGAAAGTGAATACAGATAAGAGTAAGGTGATGAGGGTATCATATGATTTAGATAAAGAAAAAGTGGATATCACATTGGAGAGAGGGAGTATGAAAGAAGTGAATGTTCTCAGACATTTAGGAGCTGACGTGTTAGCGGATGGGTTTATGAAGGATGAGGGTAACCACAGAATTGACGAAGGAAAAAGGGTGACTGGTGCGTTGAGGTATATGTGGAGACAAAAAACGTTATCTATAGAGGCAAAGAAGGGAATGTATGAAAGTATAGTGGTACCGACACTCTTATATGGGTGTGAAGCTTGGGTTGTATATGCTGCAGCGAGGAGGCAGTGATGTCCTGTCTAAGGGCAATGTGTGGTGCAAATATTATGCAGAGAATTAGGAGTGTGGAAATTAGGTGTGGAGTTAATAAAAGTATTAGTCAGAGGGCTGAAGAGGGGTTGTTGAGGTGGTTTGGTCATTTAGAGAGAATGGATCGAAGTAGAATGAGAAGGAGAGCGAATAAATCTGAAGGGAAAGGAAGGCGGGGTAGGGGTCGTCCTCGAAGAGGTTGGAGGGAGGCATTAAGAAGGTTTTGTGGGCGAGGGGGTTGGACTTCCAGCAAGCGTGCGCGAGCATGTTAGATAGGAGTGAATGAAGACAAATGATTTTTGGTACCTGGCGAGCTGTTGGAGTGTGTGCGGGGTAATATTTAGAGACGGGATTCAGGGAAACTGGTTATTTTAATATAGCCGGACTTAAGTACTGGAAATGGGAAGTACAATGCCTACACTTTAAAGAAGGGGTTTGGGATATTGGCAGTTTGGAGGGATATGTTATATATCTTTATATGCTTCTAAACTGTTGTATCTGGGCACCTCTGCAAAAACAGTGATTATGTATGAGTGAGGTGAAAGTGTTGAATGACGATAAAAGTATTTTCTTTTTGGGGATTTTCTTTCTTTTTGGGTCACCCTACCTTGGTGGGAGATGGCAGACTTGTTAAAAAAAAAAAAAATGGATGCATTTGCTTGTTTGGCCTTACAACATATCTTAGCTGCCAATCAAATGTATAATTCATATAAGACAGGATTATACTGGCAAGGTTGAAGTTGTGAGAAATCACACTGGGCAAAAGAATCCAGGGAGACAATGTCTTGACATGCATTAATGCAGTACAGTACTTATTATCGACAAAAATGCTTATCCACATACATTATGACATTTCATTGTAGCTGGTTTGTTACCATGCTAAGCAGACCTTGATTAAACAAAATTATGTGAATAATTGATTGGAGTATTATTTTATGTATCAGGAAATTATTATATTCATGGGGAAGCACTAAACCCATAGGGGTTAAAGTACAGTGCCTGAGGGAATGAAAGGCATTCAGACTTGATTCAAGGAACTGGAGGACAGGTCTAATTCCTTATATCAAGAGCCCCTCACCAGCTATGCATGAGGAAAGGGTTCCCTGCAAAGCTTACTCATCCAGAATTCTGTTGCTGCTTAACAAGTCTTCTACTCGCCCACCTACCAAAAAGAAATTCTTTAAGGTAATGGTTTTGCTACATACGTGCTACCTAACTGTATACTGCTGATCCTACCCACATACCAAGGAGTAATTATTAGTTTGAAAGCCAGGGTAAGGCCGAATTATCCTCACTTGTAAGAATACAGTGGACCCCCGCATAACGATTACCTCCGAATGTGACCAATTATGTAAGTGTATTTATGTAAGTGCGTTTGTACGTGTATGTTTGGGGGTCTGAAATGGACTAATCTACTTCACAATATTTCTTATGGGAACAAATTCGGTCGGTACTGGCACCTGAACATACTTCTGGAGTGAAAAAATATCGTTAACCGGGGGTCCACTGTAATTAGGTTCTAGTATGCTCAAATTTGATTTGATCTGATTTGTTCTATGAATCTTTTAGATGTACCAAACCACAACACTTTAACTCAAAAGGATAATTTCAATATGAATGTATGTAGAAACAGCTCAGGGAATGGAAGGATTCAAACCCATGGCAAGCCAGGCTTAAAATGAGCATGCCAGTGCTCTCACTGGCTTAACCCTTTCAGAATTTCGGATGTACTAGTACGGCTTACGCACCAGGGTTTTTGACGTACTAGTATGCCTAAATTCTAGCGCCCTCAAATCTAGTGAGAGAAAGCTGGTAGGCCTGCATATGAAAGAATGGGTCTATGTGGTCAGTGAGCGCAGTATAAAAAAAATCCTGCAGCACACAGTGCGCAATGAAAAAAAAAAACTTTGACCGTGTTTTTGGATTAAAACAGCGACTTTGCACTGTATTTTCGTATGGGATTTATTGTTGTATTCTAGTTTTCCTGGTCTCATTTTATAGAATGGAAGACATATTACAGAAATTGAGATGATTTTGACTGGTTTTACAATGAAAAGTACCTTGAAATTGAGTTCAAAGTAGCAGAAATGTTCGATTTTTACCAAAGTTCAAAAGTAAACAAAGCATGCAAAGCATCCAATACACGTCAACTGGTGAGTATAATATTCTTTCACAAGTGTGCCGATATTATTTATACCATTTCTACACTAATGCAGTAGTCTGCATAACAGTAAATCTTCTATTTTTTGTGAGAATAAAAATTCAAAGTGGAAAGTAAAAGAATGTAAGAGGGGCCTGGGGACATGACTAATGAACAGAGGAAATGATATTTTAGTGCCAGGAATGTCTTTCTTGTTTATTCTGGACCCTATTTGGAAATTGGCATCTTTTGAAATTTGTGTGAAATTGGCAAAATTGCTAAATTCTGACCACTGTACTGGATAGTTGAAATTGGTAAATGGGTGGTTTCTTGTACTCATTCGATAGAAAAAATGGAGTTCTAGTGAAATAGTTATGATTTTTGTCGACTAGTACACTGGAATTGGCCGAAAATAGGGCTCAAAGTGGGCAAAATTGCCGATGCGTAAACATCATCGAGACCGCTAACTTCGCGAGAGCATAATTCCGTAAGTTTTCCATCAAATTTCATACTTTTGGTGTCATTATGATTGGGAAAAGATTCTCTATCTTTCCATAAGAAAAAATAATTTTTTTTTTAAATTTGGGCGACCCTGAAAACAAGTCTGGGAGAGGGCCTGGGGACCCTGAAAGGGTTAATATGGTTCTGAACCCTGTCTGCTCCTTGACTTTTTATAATCATATTATCACAACTTAAGACAATTACCTGACTATTCATTCACATGCATCTTGGAAGAATCTCTAAGGAGCACCCTCCTCCCAGGGTCATCCTTCAGGCCTAATTCTAGTCTATCCACACTCCAGTTCTCATCATATGAAGAACGTGAAGCCCATAAATAGAGAGTTCCAGACTGCTTTGTACCTTTAACAGGAACCTGAAATGGTAGATATTACGAGTATCATAATTGTTTGTGATTGCCATAAGGAATCATTTCCATTAAAACGCTAAAATTTTTAAAATAATAATCAACTGGTTTATTCACGAGAGAAAACTAAATCCATGAGGGCCATCATGTTATATTAAACTGCAACAAAGTTACAAAAATAAGACTGAGAATTAAACTGCTTTGGTAACATTTAGTTGCAATTCAACATTATACCTGTATATAAATTCTTGAGGTATATGGATTATTACATCAATCTTACCTGAAACTTTGCCTCTTTGCCTGAACAGAAATTATTGGATGTGTCCCCAAGGTCTAAACGTCCATCTTTTATTGGTTCTCCCATTAAATATGCAACACCTGCAACACAAGGAAAAAACAACATTCAAAATGTTTTTAAAGAATAAAGTCACAATATTGAAGCTGAAACAATTTACAACTAAAAAATGGTATGGTGATACTGACAAGATGTTAAGAAGAAACATATTTACAGTTTGGTTTATATATTAAAGAAAACGTTTCACCACAAATGACCATGAGCCACTCACAGCGATGTTTTCTCTAATAAATGACCTGAGACGTACATGTGTCTTTTCCCACAATTCACAACTATCCCAACATTAAGAGGAAATTTTTATTTGATGTTTTGGTACATCCTGAACCAGTAGGAAAGAAACATCATCAAAAGTTTCCTCTTAAAATTACAGGCTAGTTGTTAAGTTGCCTTTCTACAGGAGAGAAAATTTAGTATTCAGATACAGCAGCAGCTACAGGAATACATACTTATTGCAAATGTGTAGCTACTGCAATAATTAACAACTGGAGAAAAAACAAAATAAGTGAATAAAAATATATGAATAAAAAAATTAGTGTTCTATACAGCCTCTCCTCATTTAACAACGGAGTTCCATTCCCAAGACCACGTCGTTAAACGAATTCGTCACTAAGTGAGGAGCATACTATAATAGTACGTAGTGAGTTTGTGTCAACCATCTTTGTTATTGTTTTAATGTCACCTTTACACCATTTATAACCTGTCTGGTATATTTTTAAATGTTTATACAGTAGTATACTGTATACTTAAACAGAATAGAGGAAATCAGCTCTAATATACATTATTTAGGTATGAATACTGGTCAGAGAGCCCGTCGTAAGTCCGAGGCATCAGTAAACAAGAACGTTGCTAAGCGAGGAGAGGGTGTATTTAAAACATTGTACCTCTCACCCTATAGCAAATATTTTCAGATAATAGGCTGTAAAGTGCAAAATACAGTATTATGTATTGTGAAAACCTTCATCCATATGCTGTATAATCAATCTGTATATAATGAATGAACTTGAACCAATTCTTCAATGGGGAGACAATGACAAAAGATTGACAAGTGGCAAAAATTATTTCCAAGAATGATTACAGTCCCAAGCCAAGAGTTTAATGCCAACAAGACTGGGTAATTTTGGAAGACAATACTATCAAGAACTTACAGTGGCCACAAAAAAAATTTATACATTAACAATTATTGGACAATAAAATGAAAAAATGCAACTTAATGTATGTACGTACGTATTTTATTTCACTTTTTAGCTCATGTTACCATTGCTCTTTATCACCATCTGAAGTCACCTAGGCATCAAAGTGGGAGAAGAGGGAGGAGTCCACGTTGATCCAAAGCTTCTTCAGTGCCTCTTTCAGGTCTGTGATGTTGGTGGGTCAAGCTTTCACAATCTTATTTTTCATCCCATGCCAGGCATTCTCAATAGGATTTAGGTCGGGGGAATTGTCTGGCCACTCCAAAATACCAATATTGTTGTCCTCAAGGAACTTTTTCACTCCTTTTGATTTATGGGCAGGGGCACCATCATGAATAAAAAATCACACTCGTGAATGTTCCAAAATATCAGCACGTGGTCCCTTAACACCTCGATATAATTACTTCCCTTCATCTTAATGCTCTTAGGAAGGAAGTATAGTCCACCCCTGCCCTTATAACCACTAAAAGCACACCAGACATAACACTGTCAGGGTGCTTCACTCTCTTCAAAGCGTACCATGGGTCACAACGGGACACACCCCTGGGATGATGGATGGTCTAGGAGCCACTCCTGACAAGCCTGAAGGTACTCTCGTCGCTGAACATCACCTTCTGCCACTGGTTTGAGGTCCAGTTCTTGCAGAACTGAAGCTGTTTCTTCTTCATGGCTTCATTTAGCATGGGCTTCTTGGCGGCATGTTGAGCAGGCATTTTCAGGTCCTTTTGCAGCTGGTGCTGAATGGTTCATACTGCGATGTCTTTCAGGAGTGTAGGATGCTTTTTCTTGAGGACTGCAGCTTTTATGGCCGGATCTGATAACACTTGCCTCTTCAGGATCTTGTCTGTGTGAAGAGAAGTCTTTTTGGGGGCCCCAGACCCCACCTTCCTAGGTGGTACGGTGTCAGGTGGCAATGAGGGAGATGCTTTCTTGAGGTTATAAACTGCCATCCTAGTCACCTTCAGGTCTGCAGCTACGTATATCACAGACATGCCTTGCTCTAATAGAGTGAGTGCACGGGTCTTCTCTGCAATTGAAAGTTTAGGTCAACCCATTCTAACCACTTGGAGCGGAGATATAGCGTGGCAAAGTTTGTAGTCAAGTGAAAAAATGGTCAATGAGTAACAACGTAGTAGGCCTCATTCCTCACTGAGCTCTGGCAGAGCACTGGAGCGTGGCATGGTGGGGAACGTTGCAGAAAGTTTGGCTCCAGTACACTAAGTCATCACAAGCTTCGCCCACTTTTCCTATGGCGGAAAGGAAAGTGAAATGTATACACCAAAATCTAGTGTATAGATTTTTTTTGCATTGGAAATGTGTAAATTTTTTTTGCGGCCACCGTACATTAGCAAAACAAGAATAAATTGCACTCGGGCTCAAGGCAGCAAAGGACTGATCCAGCTTGCTTCTCTGATCTAATAAAACATGTGATTTAAAGTACAGGCTTATGCTAATTTGAGGTGCACAGATTCCTCATGCTTGAAAGGGATAAGATAAAGCCAGTTGGCTTGTTATTTGACAGTCTAACATGACAGCATAAATAAATGAGACCTTGTCTTTGAGTGATTCAAGAATTATTTTATTCCTGCAGCGAATATCTACCTGGGCACGAAAAATTTTGCATTCAAGGTGCTCTTGACTCTTGAAAATCAAATTTCCATAGTTGTCCTGAAATCTTGCATTTTTTAGTTTAATATCTTTTATTATGCACCCCATACCCATCCTGTGGGCAGTAGTCAAAAGATTTGAGGTATATAATGGGTTCAGGGACTGGGTTGCAAAGTTTTGGTAACTAAACCAGTTACAGTGTTCCCAAGAATGTAAGCTACATTTTTTACCATCCAATATGACATTTAAGTGCCATTACACATGAAGGATCATGGTTCTGAGACTGGTGTGCTAGAGTTCTGACATACTTTTAACATAGCACATGCACTTATGTATGTAAAAAGTGTCATGAGACGAAAGCCCCAGTCACCATAAATGCAAGTTATGGTAAATTATATCCTGTGGTGAAAAGTTTATCAGGTTTATCCCTCAGTATGGAGTCAGATGCAAGATGAAAGGGCCTTGATGATTTGCAGTAAGATGTAGATGAACTGTAAAACGATAGGCAAGACACAGGCAGATAATGGAAGAGGATGACGTAGAAGAACCTATAGAGAAACAGTCAACATTGAAAAAAATCCAAAAGCAATTCTTTGCTAATTACTCTTCACTGACATATCTAGAATCCTAGTTGTGAAGAGCATTTTGAAGTAAGCAGTGATGTCTTATTATTAGTAAGGGAAGTAATCAGGTTTAATTCAGGGCCAGGGCCAGACTCATGGAACTCAGTGTTCATCAAGAACTGCAAGAAGCCAATATCACGTGGTTTTAACATCCTATGGAGAGGGAGCATGGACACGGGGGTCATCCCACAGTTACTAAAAACAACAGACATAGCCCCACTCCACAAAGGGGGCAGTAAAGCAATAGCAAAGAACTACAGACCGATAGCACTAACATCCCATATCATAAAAATCTTTGAAAGGGTCCTAAGAAGCAAGATCACCACCCATCTAGAAACCCATCAATTACACAACCCAGGGCAACATGGGTTTAGAACAGGTCGCTCCTGTCTGTCTCAACTATTGGATCACTACGACAAGGTCCTAGATGCACTAGAAGACAAAAAGAATGCAGATGTAATATATACAGACTTTGCAAAAGCCTTCGACAAGTGTCACCATGGCGTAATAGCGCACAAAATGCGTGCTAAAGGAATAACAGGAAAAGTTGGTCGATGGATCTATAATTTCCTCACTAACAGAGCACAGAGAGTAGTAGTCAACAGAGTAAAGTCCGAGGCAGCTACGGTGAAAAGCTCTGTTCCACGAGGCACAGTACTTGCTCCCATCTTGTTCCTCATCCTCATATCTGACATAGACAAGGATGTCAGCCACATCACCGTGTCTTCCTTTGTAGATGACACCCGAATCTGCATGACAGCGTCTTCCACTGCAGACACTGCAAGGCTCCAGGCGGACATCAACCAAATCTATAAGTGGGCTGCAGAAAACAATATGAAGGTCAACGATGAGAAATTCCAATTACTCAGATATGGTAAACATGAGGAAATTAAATCTTCATCCGAGTACAAAACAAATTCTGGCCACAAAATAGAGCGAAACACCAACGTCAAAGACCTGGGAGTGATCATGTCGAAGGATCTTACCTTCAAGGACCATAACATTGTATCAATCGCATCTGCTAGAAAAATGACAGGGTGGATAATGAGAACCTTCAAAACTAGGGATGCTAAGCCCATGATGACACTCTTCAGGTCACTTGTTCTATCTAGGCTGGAATATTGCTGTACACTAACAGCACCTTTCAAGGCAGGTGAAATTGCTGACCTAGAAAATGTACAGAGAACCTTCACGGCGAGCATAACGGAGATAAAACACCTCAATTACTGGGAGCGCTTGAGGTTCCTGAACCTGTATTCCCTGGAACGCAGGCACGAGAGATACATGATTATATACACCTGGAAAATCCTAGAGGGACTAGTACCGAACTTGCACACGAAAATCACTCACTACGAAAGCAAAAGACTTGGCAGACGATGTAACATCCCCCCAATGAAAAGCAGGGGTGTCACTAGCACGTTAAGAGACCATACAATAAGTGTCAGGGGCCCGAGACTGTTCAACTACCTCCCAGCATACATAAGGGGGATTACCAACAGACCCCTGGCAGTCTTCAAGCTGGCACTGGACAAGCACCTAAAGTCGGTACCTGACCAGCCGGGCTGTGGCTTGTACGTTGGTTTGCGTGCAGCCAGCAGTAACAGCCTGGTTGATCAGGCTCTGATCCACCAGGCTGCCTGGTCACAGACCGGGCCGCGGGGGCACTGACCTCCGGAACTCTCTCCAGGTAAACTCCAGGAGGGAAGAGTATAACCAGCTCCTTGAATCAAGAACCCTTCACCAGCATTAAGGCACCCATGTTACTGGGATTGAATTATATTGAAGATATGGAACCTACCCATGTCTTCTTTGTATTAAAGACTTAAGTGCATGATTTTTAGTTTGCACAGAAGTTTTCAAGAACATAACTAATGTACTAAGTGAAGATTTGTTTTTAACTCAGTGTCACATACAGCAGAACCTTTGGTCACGACCATAATTCTCACCAAAACTCTGGTCGTAACCTGATTTGGTTGTGAAATGAACCTAATTTTCCCATTGGAATGTATGAAAACACAATCAATCCGTTCCAGACCCCTACGAACTGTATGAAAATAGTCTTTTTTTTTTTTTAGGATTTTTAAGCACAAAAATAGTTAGTTATGCCACAGAATGCACAGTGTAATAGTAAACTAAATGTCAAAACCTTGAATAACACTGAGAAAACCTTGAACAACAGAGAAAACTAACTTTGCATGAGGCCTAAGGATTTTAAGGAGTGTCTAGTGGCTGAGCAGTGAACTCCGTTATTTATTGTCCAATTTCTTTCATTTCTGGTGTACATTAAGAAGCATCTTTCCATCATACATTGCCTAAGTTTTAATAAGATAGCCCAACAAACAACTGAGAAAAAAATATTTACCAAAAATTATATAAGGCAAGCCCTAGCCAAGCACTGGCGCTGCGAGAAGCTGTTTCGGCACTACCTGCAGATAAAACATTGCTAATTCGAATTTATCGTGGTCATAATTACAGGAAGTGGAGAAAATTGGTGCATGCGAAAAAAAAGGCGCAGAATGTGAAAATTGGCGCACTTGTGTTTGTTCGGCACTCGATTGCGTGTTCGTGACCAGATGCAAAAATTTGGCTAATTTTTTTGGTCGTGAACCAATTTGTTCGTGTTTGGAAGTGTTTGCAACCAGAGGTTCCACTGTATGATATACAGAACCACACATTCTTCTAAGTAGCTTGATTGCTAGAGCACTCAGCTCACACATTGTGGTCCAGGGATCGATTCCTGGGTACAGCTGGAAAACATTAGGATGTGTTTCCAAAGACACCTGCTGTCCCTGTTCACCCATCAGTAAAATGGGTACCTGGGTGTTAGTCGGCTGGTATGGGTTGCATCCTAGGCACAAATTTGATCTAATTTCCTGAAATGCTCTGCATAACAAGGAGCTTTCTATATAGTAGTATGTCATTGGTGTCAACTAGGCCAATATACCTTGTACATGTACTTGTAGAAATAGATATATTATTATTCTTTCTTTCAACACACTGGCCGTATCCCACCAAGGCGGGGTGGCCCAACAGGAAAAACGAAAGTTTCTCCTTTTATTATTTTATTATTTTTATTATTTTTTTTTATTTTTTTTTTTTTTTATTATCACACCGGCCGATTCCCACCAAGGCAGGGTGGCCCGAAAAAGAAAAACTTTCACCATCATTCACTCCATCACTGTCTTGCCAGAAGGGTGCTTTACACTACAGTTTTTAAACTGCAACATTAACACCCCTCCTTCAGAGTGCAGGCACTGTACTTCCCATCTCCAGGACTCAAGTCCGGCCTGCCGGTTTCCCTGAACCCCTTCATAAATGTTACTTTGCTCACACTCCAACAGCACATCAAGTATTAAAAACTATTTGTCTCCATTCACTCCTATCAAACACGCTCACGCATGCCTGCTGGAAGTCCAAGCCCCTTGCACACAAAACCTCCTTTACCCCCTCCCTCCAACCTTTCCTAGGCCGACCCCTACCCCGCCTTCCTTCCACTACAGACTGATACACTCTTGAAGTCACTCTGTTTCGCTCCATTCTCTCTACATGTCCGAACCACCTCAACAACCCTTCCTCAGCCCTCTGGACAACAGTTTTGGTAATCCCGCACCTCCTCCTAACTTTCAAACTACGAATTCTCTGCATTATATTCACACCACACATTGCCCTCAGACATGACATCTCCACTGCCTCCAGCCTTCTCCTCGCTGCAACATTCATCACCCATGCTTCACACCCATATAAGAGCGTTGGTAAAACTATACTCTCATACATTCCCCTCTTTGCCTCCAAGGACAAAGTTCTTTGTCTCCACAGACTCCTAAGTGCACCACTCGCCCTTTTCCCCTCATCAATTCTATGATTCACCTCATATTTCATAGACCCATCCGCTGACACGTCCACTCCCAAATATCTGAATACATTCACCTCCTCCATACTCTCTCCCTCCAATCTGATATCCAATCTTTCATCACCTAATCTTTTTGTTATCCTCATAACCTTACTCTTTCCTGTATTCACTTTCAATTTTCTTCTTTTGCACACCCTACCAAATTCATCCACCAATCTCTGCAACTTCTCTTCAGAATCTCCCAAGAGCACAGTGTCATCAGCAAAGAGCAACTGTGACAACTCCCACTTTATGTGTGATACTTTATCTTTTAACTCCATGCCTCTTGCCAAGACCCTTGCATTTACTTCTCTTACAACCCCATCTATAAATATATTAAACAACCATGGTGACATCACACATCCTTGTCTAAGGCCTACTTTTACTGGGAAATAATTTCCCTCTTTCCTACATACAGTAACTTGAGCCTCACTATCCTCGTAAAAACTCTTCACTGCTTTCAGTAACCTACCTCCTACACCATACACCTGCAACATCTGCCACATTGCCCCTGTGGAAATTTATTTGGTCCCTAAAGTTCCACAGGACAGATCCAGCATGGCCGTACGGGACGGCTGAGCTGGATGGCCCTTATACCCCACCCAAACATGAAAGCATTCTCTCTTGTTGGCAATGGATTGTTGGTAGGCATGTATTTAATTTATAGATTTACTCTTCAGGGAAGGAGTAGGTAGTTTTACTGTTAGTATATTAATATTAGGTTTACTAAGGCAACTGTAGATAATAATAATGTAGACCTAAGACCTTAACATAGGTAGTAACAGGCCAATAATGTAGGCAAACACTAGGATAAGTTAGCTAGGGAGAACTGGCAGCCCTAGTTTGAACGAAGAGACGAGGGTCTGGAAGAGGGACCAGCTCGATCTTCTTAAGACAGAAACCAACTGGACAAGACGTGCCGTGATCAGCAGACGGCGCCCCCAAGTGTCTTCACATTTGAGACCTAGGGAAATCTGGTAGAGGCACCTCGATGTACCGTAGATGACCTCCTCCGTCAGGCCCATACAGTAAGACAAGACCTCCACTATTTCTCGTAGATTTCTGGCCAGTGTCTGGGGAGATTGTGAGTTGAGTTTTATCTGTGGGCCCGGTGTGCAACAGGCAGAGCATGCCCAGTAAGTACCAGTGTCTCAGAGCAGTCTGGAAGCTAGTGTCCGTGTCTGCATAGTTATACTAGGGGATAAATACCCTCTTGGATATAGGAATTTCTGAGGTGCAGGCAGGACACTAATTACGATTGAATATTGCAAGAATTAAGGCTCCCGGTTGCACGTGGTTTCTGAGGGGAAGTCCAAAGGGGCTAAGGCTAAGCTTAGGGAAGTGGAGATCAGGATATATACTGCAACACCAAGTAAGTTAGTCCTTTATACGTGCATGCAGGCGAGTTTCTTGCAACATCAATCATTTGTGAAAATCTGTCCTATAAGCAACTTGTGAGGCTGAGGTACCCATCTCAGAGCTCGGTGTCAACAGAGTTTGCCAGGGTAGGCGACTCACTTGGAGGCAGTCCACACAAATTTTCACAGCCCCCCTATCCACCCTGTCATACGCCTTTTCCAAATCCATAAATGCCACAAAGACCTCTTTAGCCTTATCTAAATACTGTTCACTTATATGTTTCACTGTAAACACCTGGTCCACACACCCCCTACCTTTCCTAAAGCCTCCTTGTTCATCTGCTATCCTATTCTCCGTCTTACTCTTAATTCTTTCAATAATAACTACCACACACTTTACCAGGTATACTTAACAGACTTATCCCCCTATAATTTTTGCACTCTCTTTTATCCCCTTTGCCTTTATACAAAGGAACTATGCATGCTCTCTGCCAATCCCTAGGTACCTTACCCTCTTCCATACATTTATTAAATAATTGCACCAACCACTCCAAAACTATATCCCCACCTGCTTTTAACCCTTTGACTGTTTCAGGTCCCTCTCTGAAACTGTCATTCTATGTCGCTCAATTTTTGAAAAAAAAAAATTATTTTTTCTTATGAAATGATAGAGAATCTTTTCCCGATGGTAATGACACCAAAAGTTCGAAATTTGGTCGAAAACTCATGGAATTATGCTCCCGCGAAGTTAACGGTCTCGGCGACACATGCGTATCGGCGATTTCGCCGACTTTGAGCCCTATTTTCAGCCAATTCCATTGTTCCAGTTGACCAAACTCATAGGTATTTCTTTAGAACTCCATTTTATCTATCAGCTGAGTACAAGAAAACTCCCATTTACTAATTTGGACTACCCAATATGGTGGTCAGAAATTGGCAATTTGGCCAATTTCACGCAAACTAAAAAAGATGCCAATTTCAAAATAGGGTCCAGAATAAACAAGGTAGACATTCGTGGCACTAAAATAACATATGCTCTGTTCATCAGTCACATCTCTAGGCCCCTCTTATATTATTATTGCTTTCTATTTTGATTTTTTATTCATACAAAAAAATACAAAATTTACTGTTATGCAGACTACTGCATTATTGTAAAAATGGTATAAATAATATCAGTGCACTAGTGAAAGAATATTAGACTCCCCAGTTGACGTGTATTCGACGTGTGGAGTGATTTATTTACTCCTGAACATAGGTAAAAATCGAACATTTCCGCTACTTTGAGCTCAGTTTCAAGATCGTTTTCATCGTCAAAGTAATGAAAATCATCTCTATTTCTGTAATATGTTTTCCATTTTATCACCTAAGACCATGAAAACGCGAAACAACGATAAATACTATACGAAAATACACCTCAAAGTCGGCGTTTTATTCCAAAAAAACGATCAGAGTTTTTTTTTCTCATTACGCAATGTGTGCTGCAGGATTTTTTTTATGTGGTGCACACTGACCACACAGACCCATTCTCTCACATGTGGGCCTACCAGCTTTCTCCCGCTTGATTTGAAGCCGCTAGAATTATTGAGTATATATACGTCAGAAACATTGGCTCGTAAGACGTATTTATATGTCGAAAACAGTCAAAGGGTTAACATTTCTATCTTTATCCCATCAATCCCAGCTGCCTTACCCCCTTTCATTTTACCTACTGCCTCACGAACTTCCCCCACACTCACAACTGGCTCTTCCTCACCCCTACAAGATGTTATTTCTCCTTGCCCTATACACGAAATCACAGCTTCCCTATCTTCATCAACATTTAACAATTCCTCAAAATATTCCCTCCATCTTCCCAATACCTCTAACTCTCCATTTAATAACTCTCCTCTCCTATTTTTAACTGACAAATCCATTTGTTCTCTAGGCTTTCTTAACTTGTTAATCTCACTCCAAAACTTTTTCTTATTTTCAACAAAATTTGTTGATAACATCTCACCCACTCTTTCATTTGCTCTCTTTTTACATTGCTTCACCACTCTCTTAACCTCTCTCTTTTTCTCCATATACTCTTCCCTCCTTGCATCACTTCTACTTTGTAAAAACTTCTCATATGCTAACTTTTTCTCCCTTAATACTCTCTTTACATCATCATTCCACCAATCGCTCCTCTTCCCTCCTGCACCCACTTTCATGTAACCACAAACTTCTGCTGAACACTCTAACACTACATTTTTAAACCTACCCCATACCTCTTTGACCCCATTGCCTATGCTCTCATTAGCCCATCTATCCTCCAATAGTTGTTTATATCTTACCCTAACTGCCTCCTCTTTTAGTTTATAAACCTTCACCTCTCTCTTCCCTGATGCTTCTATTCTCCTTGTATCCCATCTACCTTTTACTCTCAGTGTAGCTACAACTAGAAAGTGATCTGATATATCTGTGGCCCCTCTATAAACATGTACATCCTGAAGTCTACTCAACAGTCTTTTATCTACCAATACATAATCCAACAAACTACTGTCATTTCGCCCTACATCATATCTTGTATACTTATTTATCCTCTTTTTCTTAAAATATGTATTACCTATAACTAAACCCCTTTCTATACAAAGTTCAATCAAAGGGCTCCCATTATCATTTACACCTGGCACCCCAAACTTACCTACCACACCCTCTCTAAAAGTTTCTCCTACTTTAGCATTCAGGTCCCCTACCACAATTACTCTCTCACTTGGTTCAAAGGCTCCTATACATTCACTTAACATCTCCCAAAATCTCTCTCTCTCCTCTGCATTCCTCTCTTCTCCAGGTGCACACACGCTTATTATGACCCACTTCTCGCATCCAACCTTTACTTTAATCCACATAATTCTTGAATTTACACATTCATATTCTCTTTTCTCCTTCTATAACTGATCATTCAACATTACTGCTACCCCTTCCTTTGCTCTAACTCTCTCAGATACTCCAGATTTAATCCCATTTATTTCCCCCCACCGAAACTCCCCTACCCCCTTCAGCTTTGTTTCGCTTAGGGCCAGGACATCCAACTTCTTTTCATTCATAACATCAGCAATCATCTGTTTCTTGTCATCCGCACTACATCCACGCACATTCAAGCATCCCAGTTTTATAAAGTTTTTCTTCTTCTCTTTTTTAGTAAATGTATACAGGAGAAGGGGTTACTAGCCCATTGCTCCCGGCATTTTAGTCGCCTCATACGACACGCATGGCTTACGGAGGAAAGATTGTTTTCCACTTTCCCATGGACAATAGAAGAAATAAAGAAGAACAAGAGCTATTTAGAAAAAGGAGAAAAACCTAGATGTATGTATATATATATGCATGTGCGTGTCTGTGAAGTGTGACCAAAGTGTAAGTAGGAGTAGCAAGATATCCCTGTTATCTAGCATGTTTATGAGACAGAAAAAGAAACCAGCAATCCTACCATCATGCAAAACAGTTACAGGTTTCTGTTTCACAGTCATCTGGCAGGACGGTAGTACTTCCCTGGGTGGTTGCTGTCTACCAACCTACTACCTACCTACTACATTTAGTAATATATACAGGAGAAGGGGTTACTAGCCCCTTGCTCCCGGCATTTTAGTTGCCTCTTACAACATGCATGGCTTACGGAGGAAGAATTCTGTTCCACTTCCCCATGGAGGGAGACAAGGACGCTGCTGCTCCTCATCTCTCTCTCTCCTCGCACTGCTCTCACACCTCATACACATATACTACTCTCTTCATCTGTAGTGACGTGAAGCCTGTATGGAGACCACGGAATAGCTGTCACTACATCATTAAGGTAGAAATGTATTACCTCGAAAATAACTTTTAACACCCTAATGGAAATAAGTCACTTGATTTTTTTGGTGGTTGGGGGGGGGTTGTCGTGGGTAGTTTGCATATTGCTGTGTATGATAGTTTGTGTGACTATTTGTGTACCTGTACCTGGGTAAGCTCTTGTACCCTAGTGAAAATGGGTCACTTAGTTTTATTAAGTTATCTAATGTTAGTTAACCTTGTTTCTTTGTAAGACATTTGTATTTTTTTATTATCACACCGGCCGATTCCCACCAAGGCAGGGTGGCCCGAAAAAGAAAAACTTTCACCATCATTCACTCCATCACTGTCTTGCCAGAAGGGTGCTTTACACTACAGTTTTTAAACTGCAACATTAACACCCCTCCTTCAGAGTGCAGGCACTGTACTTCCCATCTCCAGGACTCAAGTCCGGCCTGCCGGTTTCCCTGAATCCCTTCATAAATGTTACTTTGCTCACACTCCAACAGCACGTCAAGTATTAAAAACCATTTGTCTCCATTCACTCCTATCAAACACGCTCACGCATGCCTGCTGGAAGTCCAAGCCCCTCGCACACAAAACCTCCTTTACCCCCTCCCTCCAACCCTTCCTAGGCCGACCCCTACCCCGCCTTCCTTCCACTACAGACTGATACACTCTTGAAGTCATTCTGTTTCGCTCCATTCTCTCTACATGTCCGAACCACCTCAACAACCCTTCCTCAGCCCTCTGGACAACAGTTTTGGTAATCCCGCACCTCCTCCTAACTTCCAAACTACGAATTCTCTGCATTATATTCACACCACACATTGCCCTCAGACATGACATCTCCACTGCCTCCAGCCTTCTCCTCGCTGCAACATTCATCACCCACGCTTCACACCCATATAAGAGCGTTGGTAAAACTATACTCTCATACATTCCCCTCTTTGCCTCCAAGGACAAAGTTCTTTGTCTCCACAGACTCCTAAGTGCACCAAATAAACTTAACAGTGAATGACACCCGCGGGAAAATATTTATATATGTACTTTTAGTATTGAGAGACAGTTATTTTAGCAAGGACCCCACTGAAAGTAAGTCACTTTGATTTTTAGGTTATCCTAGGTAATTTATACTATGTATGATAATTGTAATTATGTCTGCCTGTGGCTAAATAAACTTAGTTTTTTTTTAAGTAATGTATGAACAACCCCAGTATAACTGTCTGAAATGCCCCAGCATGATAGTGGCTTTCTTTGTACTTAACAAATCAAAATTGTAAATACACATTGTAACCTTGAAAAGAAATAAAATCTTTAACTTTTAATATACTGACCTGCTCATAATAGAGTATTGTATTTTGACTGGTATTTAAAAGTGGCACTGTACTGTGTCAGCTATACTCTTAAGGATAAGCTGATTTTTAACACCTGTAAGCATTCAGCAAGAATGCTTATTACAACCCAGGATTCCAAATGGCCTGTTATCCCGGGTGTAATGGGAGCAAAATAAACACAGAAAAAGTTTAGACTTATATTATCCTTCACCAATTTAGAACAGCAATATGTACACTATGTACAGTGATAAGTATAGTGCACTACACGGTAAGCAAGGCAGAAATAGAAGCCACAAGATAGCAGACCGTGCTTCAACCAGCTCTAGAATGGGAATGACAAGGGCAGACAGGAGAGCAGTACCCACATAACCCCTGCGATTGCCAAAACCATCTTCTTATTGGCTAGAACCTGGTCACTAGTTGAACGACGGGGCCCCATCATCAACTCTTAGCAACCTGGTTCGCTGGTTGGGGGAGATAGCCTGTAAATGAGGGTGTGTACATGCGCCGAATAAAGGTTACGTACTCTTTGCATGCCACAATGCTGTTGAAGGACTCCTGATCCAAGGAATTGGAGCTACCATGCTCTTGGATCAAACTTTATTACCTCTCATTTTTCAAGTGCTGCTTGACCCCCTATGAGTTCAGTGAAGAAAATTTAATTTTTAAACAACCCAAAGAATTACCAGCAAAGGATAACCCAAGAAAGCCACTGTCTGACTTATTGTCATTGGGGTCCTATTATCATCATCTGCAGAATGCAACCCACAACAGTCTGCTAACAACTAGGTACCGAATTATTGCTAGGTGAACGGGGCAGTGTTTCAGCTTGTGCCAGTATTGTACCTAGGACCTAAGAATGTGCCACCACTTGAACTCAGTGGAAATAAGTCATCTTGTCTGACTTTTTTTGGGTTATTCTAGGTAATTTACAGTGTGTGATAATTGCCCTTTTGTGTACCTGTGCCTAAATATACTTAACACATGTTATGAGCCATGAGGACTTGCACATCTTTAAAAGTGATCTGTAATATCAGTGTATCCTTATTTTAAATAAAAAAAATTAAATATTTATAATTGTTACAAGATTGGATAACTTAATAAAACTGGGTGACTTGTTTTCATTGGGGTGTGGGAGTTTATTTGGGTACGGGTGCACAAATGGTTGCACGAGTTGTCATGCATGGTAATATGTGGGTTGCTTGCGATGACCTTCCCCCCCAACCACCAAAAAAATCAAGGCTGGAATATTGCTGCACACTAACAGCACCTTTCAAGGCAGGTGAAATTGATGACCTAGAAAATGTAGAGAGAACCTTCACGGCACGCATAACGGAGATAAAACACCTCAATTACTGGGAGCGCTTGAGGTTCCTAAACCTGTATTCCCTGGAACGCAGGCGGGAGAGATACATGATTATATACACCTGGAAAATCCTAGAGGGACTAGTACCGAACTTGCACACGAAAATCACTCACTACGAAAGCAAAAGACTTGGCAGACGATGCAACATCCCCCAATGAAAAGCAGGGGTGTCACTAGCACGTTAAGAGACCATACAATAAATTTCAGGGGCCCGAGACTGTTCAACTGCCTCCCAGCATACATAAGGGGGATTACCAACAGACCCCTGGCAGTCTTCAAGCTGGCACTGGACAAGCACCTAAAGTCGGTACCTGACCAGCCAGGCTGTGGCTCGTACGTTGGTTTGCGTGCAGCCAGCAGCAACAGCCTGGTTGATCAGGCTCTGATCCACCAGGAGGCCTGGTCACAGACCGGGCCGCGGGGGCGTTGACCCCCGGAACTCTCTCCAGGTAAACTCCAGGTCTCCAGGAGGTAAGAGGAAATAAACAAGAACAAGAACTAGAAAGAAAATAGAAGAAAACCCAGAGGGGTGTGTTATATATGTTTGTACATGTATGTGTAGTGTGACCTAAGTGTAAGAAGTAGTAGCAAGACGTACCTGAAATCTTGCATGTGTACGAGACAGAATAAAAAGACACCAGCAATCCTACCATCATGTAAAACAATTACAGGCTTCCATTTTACACTCACTTGGCAGGACAGTAGTACCTCCCTGGGCGGTTGCTGTCTATCAACCTACTACCTATAAGATATATTATTATTATGTATTATCATTATTCTTACCTCTGTGAGATCGAAGAATGTGTAGGCTTTCTCTATAATAGTCAGAGTGTTTAATACCATCTTGGATGCGGGACTTGAAGTAAAATGCACTGCCAATGACTATAAACCCTCCAAAAGCTGCAGTACGAGCAAGGGATGGCAAACTAGGCAAGACAAACATCACAGAATTCCCGCAGCTTGCCTTAATTGGGTAATTTTCGACTATTAACCCTCTAGGGTTTGTAATCCAAGGAATCTTCTTCCACTTGATGCCCTTTAACAAAAAAAAAAACGTTAAAGGTCAGGAACTCTAAATAACAGTGAGAAAGTTTTATCTGCATATTATAGGTAAAGCAAGCCTGTATATACAGGAGTTATCAATTATTACAAAAATTAGACACTTTTGTAGAATGAAATTCAACCTCTTTGGTAGTGGGTGTGGAGCTATTTATGCCAATCAAGAAAGTGGTGCCTATGTGAGCACATGTTTCTTACAGTTGGTATGAGGAGAGGTGGTGACACATGCCACACTTGTATGCCGCATTGACTTTTTTGACATTTTCCCATCCAGTGTCTTTATCAATACAAATTCAAGGGCATAATGGGAAGACAGTAGAACTTTATACAAAAGAAGAGGTAATCAGTTCCTCAGCCTTGGAGTTGGTGAAGATCACCGAAGTCCTGAAGAATCTGAAGCACAGGCATGAAGATGGGAGCTTATATACTAGAATCATCTGATGCTAGTACATATAAGCTGAGGGACTGATTACCTTGTCTTCTGTATTTAGTTCTACAGTCTTCCCATTATATCCTTAAAATTTATATTGATAAAGCTACTGGATGACAAAACATCTACAAATAAAAATACCCAGATGTTGCATATGTGTCTAATTCTACATCTTGTCAGTATTGTATACCATACTAGTAGTCTCTCCTCCCTTAACAATGTACTCGTTTAATGACCGCTCAGACTTATGACCAGATCTCTGACCAGTATGCATACCTAAGTAATGTATATTAGAGCTGATTTTCAATATTCTGTTTATTACAAAATAGTACACTACTGTATAAACATTTAAAATTATACTAAATTATTATTATTATTATAATCAAGGGGGAAGCGCTAAACCCAGAGGATTATACAGCGCCTGGGGGGGGGGATGTGGAAGGCATTCAGGCTTAATTCGGGGAACTGGAGCACAGATCCAATTTCCTAAATCAAGAGCCCCCTCACCAACATCAAGGAACCTTCCTTGAGGGGAAATTATACTAAAACTGTTATGAATGGTGCAAAGGTGACATTAAAACAATATCTAAAGATGGTTAACACAAACCCACTACCAGTATACGTAGTATGCTCCTTGCTTAACAACCTACTCTTAGGAACGGAACTCCGTTGTTAAGTAAGGAGAAACTGTACATCGTGTAGCAGGTTTTGTCAATATTAAGGGAGAATTTGTTGGTAGTCATCCATGTAGATGTTTTTAGGAGCTCATCATTAACAGTGTCACTGAGAGTAGCCAGACTGGAGTATACCTGGAGAGGGTTTCGGGGGTCAATACCCCAACAGGTCAGTCCGAGACCAGGCCTCATGGTGGATCAGGGTCTGATCAACCAGGCTGTTACTGCTGGCCACACGCAAACTGATATTATTATTATTATAATCAAAAAGAAGCGCTAAGCCACAAGGGCTATACAGTGCTGCACGCAAACTGATAGACGATAAAAATTGTGTCATCAGCAGCAGAACAGGTTTAAGGAGAGGAGATGTGTTAGGGAGATCACTGATGTAAATGAGTAACAAAGGGCCAAGAAGCCTGTCCCGAGGCACTCTTACATCGACAGGCTGAGTTGGCAAGGACCCTAGTGGAAATAAGTTACTTGTTCTTAATTTTTCAGGTTATCCTGGGTAATCTATACACATCCTGCTAGATAAGATTTTCTTCAGATTTTTAACCCAGGAGGGTTAGCCACCCATGATAACCCAAGAAAGTCAGTGCATCATCGAGGGCTGTCTAACTATTTCCATTTGGGTCCTCAATCTTGTCCCCCAGGATGCGACCCGCACCAGTCGACTAACACCCAGGTACCCATTTGTTGCTAGGTGAACATGACAACACGTGTAAGGAAATACGTCAAAATGTTTCCACCTGGCTGGGAATTGAACCCGGACCCTCCATGTGTGAAGCGAGAATTTTGTGTATATCTGTACCTGAATAAACTTATGCCACTGATGGAGACATACTAGTGTCTGCTACTAAGATAAGACCAAGTATACGAAAGTATGACCTCTTATATCATAATATTCTAGTTTAAGATACAGGATGTTGTTGACCACTTTATCGTCAGCTTTCCATAAGTCTACGAAGAGCCCCGGGGATATTATTTTCACAAGTTCCATAAAGCAGATCAAGTATTTTGATAATTGCATCATTTCTAATTTTTTCTTTTTTTGCCTAAAACCAAACTGGCAAGGGTTGAGTATATAGCAACACACTAGAAAAGGAGTCAAGTCACTTATAAATTATTTTTCGATGATTTTAGACAGCAATGGCAAGTTGGATATTATTATTATTATTATTATTATAATAATCAAGGGGAAGCGCTAAACCCGGAGGATTATACAGCGCCTGGGGGAGGGGATGTGGAAGGCATTCAGGCTTAATTTGGGGAACTGGAGCACAGATCCAATTCCCTAAATCAAGAGCCCCTCACCAAAATCAAGGAACCTTCCTTGAGAGGAAGTTGGATATTAGACAATAGTTATTTATCTCAGTTGGATCATCTCCTTTGAGGATCAGGATAACAGTGTTAATTTATTTATTAAATAGTAATTATTTATTTATGAAAACTAAGTGATGAAACCACAAGGGTCACACAATGCTGATAAATACAAGGACCCCAATCAAAAGTCACTGACTTTTTGGGTTATCCTGGGTAATTTACACACATGTATAATAACTGTAATTATGTGTACCTGTACCTGAATAAACTTACTTATGTGTACCTGTACCTGAATAAACTTACATTTGCTACCTTAATTAAGCTCCGTTGGGAAAATTCTCGTTTCTAATTACTTATTAAAAAAAAAAGTTGGGGTAGCTGCTGAGAGCACCTGAGCTGCTCTATTATACATTAATACCGGCAAATTAATGTTCCTGTCTGTTTTTTTCAGTGATTTTATTATAAATATGGAGAACAAGAAATACATTATAATCAAAAGTGAAGCGCTAAACCTACAATAAAATACAAAGAAGCGAAAGGGAATAAATCCCTATTTTTTTTACCTTCTTTGGGTTATCCTCTAATTTACACACGTTAAGATAATCGTAAATCACCTGATAATTGTAAAACTGTACCTAAATAAACTTAAGTTGCCACAGAATAAAAAAAAAAGGCTTATTGTTGTTAAGGAACAAGAGAGTCTGAGCTGAGGTGTGTTAAGGCACTTGTGTAAGTAATTAAGTTTATTCAGGTATACACAAATACACTTATATATATTATCATATATAGCAGCATATGTGTAAAAAACTTAGGATAACCCCAAAAAAGAAGCTATTTATTTCCACAGGAGTCCTTTTTTTTTTACTTTTCAAATTCAAAGTTTATTCTCTATAAGAGACCTGGAGACCTGGAGAGACCTGGAGAGAGTTTCGGGGGTCAACGCCCCCGCTGAGTTTACAGAATTTGATTATTGTGTGGTTTACATGTAGTAAAATAATGATTACAGAGTGTACCACTAGAACACCTAGCATGGCTAGGTATTACAGTGTACCACTAGAACACCTAGCATGGCTAGGTATTACAGAGTGTACCACTAGAACACCTAGCATGGCTAGGTATTACAGAGTGTACCACTAGAACACCTAGCATGGCTAGGTATTACAGAGTGTACCACTAGAACACCTAGCATGGCTAGGTATTACAGAGTGTACCACTAGAACACCTAGCATGGCTAGGTATTACAGTGTACCACTAGAACACCTAGCATGGCTAGGTATTACAGAGTGTACCACTAGAACACCTAGCATGGCTAGGTATTACAGAGTGTACCACTAGAACACCTAGCATGGCTAGGTATTACAGAGTGTACCACTAGAACACCTAGCATGGCTAGGTATTACAGTGTACCACTAGAACACCTAGCATGGCTAGGTATTTCGGGCAGACTTACTTTAATTCTTAACTTTAAAATATTACAAATTATGAGGAAAGTTGGTATTATGGCTAAGTGACTAAATACTAGTTTGTGAGTTTAGCAATGTGAATGATTTTGTTTTGGCACAATACATAGTTTATATGGTTATATTTAAGTGAAAAAGTTAGTTTATTTAGGCATGGGTACACATAAGTACAATTATCATACATAGTTTAATTATTTATTATCACACCGGCCGATTCCCACCAAGGCAGGGTGGCCCGAAAAAGAAAAACTTTCACCATCATTCACTCCATCACTGTCTTGCCAGAAGGGTGCTTTACACTACAGTTTTTAAACTGCAACATTAACACCCCTCCTTCAGAGTGCAGGCACTGTACTTCCCATCTCCAGGACTCAAGTCCGGCCTGCCGGTTTCCCTGAATCCCTTCATAAATGTTACTTTGCTCACACTCCAACAGCACGTCAAGTATTAAAAACCATTTGTCTCCATTCACTCCTATCAAACACGCTCACGCATGCCTGCTGGAAGTCCAAGCCCCTCGCACACAAAACCTCCTTGACCCCCTCCCTCCAACCCTTCCTAGGCCGACCCCTACCCCGCCTTCCTTCCACTACAGACTGATACACTCTTGAAGTCATTCTGTTTCGCTCCATTCTCTCTACATGTCCGAACCACCTCAACAACCCTTCCTCAGCCCTCTGGACAACAGTTTTGGTAATCCCGCACCTCCTCCTAACTTCCAAACTACGAATTCTCTGCATTATATTCACACCACACATTGCCCTCAGACATGACATCTCCACTGCCTCCAGCCTTCTCCTCGCTGCAACATTCATCACCCACGCTTCACACCCATATAAGAGCGTTGGTAAAACTATACTCTCATACATTCCCCTCTTTGCCTCCAAGGACAAAGTTCTTTGTCTCCACAGACTCCTAAGTGCACCACTCACTCTTTTTCCCTCATCAATTCTATGATTCACCTCATCTTTCATAGACCCATCCGCTGACACGTCCACTCCCAAATATCTGAATACGTTCACCTCCTCCATACTCTCTCCCTCCAATCTGATATTCAATCTTTCATCACCTAATCTTTTTGTTATCCTCATAACCTTACTCTTTCCTGTATTCACCTTTAATTTTCTTCTTTTGCACACCCTACCAAATTCATCCACCAATCTCTGCAACTTCTCTTCAGAATCTCCCAAGAGCACAGTGTCATCAGCAAAGAGCAGCTGTGACAACTCCCACTTTGTGTGTGATTCTTTATCTTTTAACTCCACGCCTCTTGCCAAGACCCTCGCATTTACTTCTCTTACAACCCCATCTATAAATATATTAAACAACCACGGTGACATCACACATCCTTGTCTAAGGCCTACTTTTACTGGGAAAAAATTTCCCTCTTTCCTACATACTCTAACTTGAGCCTCACTATCCTCATAAAAACTCTTCACTGCTTTCAGTAACCTACCTCCTACACCATACACTTGCAACATCTGCCACATTGCCCCCCTATCCACCCTGTCATACGCCTTTTCCAAATCCATAAATGCCACAAAGACCTCTTTAGCCTTATCTAAATACTGTTCACTTATATGTTTCACTGTAAACACCTGGTCCACACACCCCCTACCTTTCCTAAAGCCTCCTTGTTCATCTGCTATCCTATTCTCCGTCTTACTCTTAATTCTTTCAATTATAACTCTACCATACACTTTACCAGGTACACTCAACAGACTTATCCCCCTATAATTTTTGCACTCTCTTTTATCCCCTTTGCCTTTATACAAAGGAACTATGCATGCTCTCTGCCAATCCCTAGGTACCTTACCCTCTTCCATACATTTATTAAATAATTGCACCAACCACTCCAAAACTATATCCCCACCTACTTTTAACATTTCTATCTTTATCCCATCAATCCCGGGTGCCTTACCCCCTTTCATTTTACCTACTGCCTCACGAACTTCCCCCACACTCACAACTGGCTCTTCCTCACTCCTACAAGATGTTATTCCTCCTTGCCCTATACACGAAATCACAGCTTCCCTATCTTCATCAACATTTAACAATTCCTCAAAATATTCCTTCCATCTTCCCAATACCTCTAACTCTCCATTTAATAACTCTCCTCTCCTATTTTTAACTGACAAATCCATTTGTTCTCTAGGCTTTCTTAACTTGTTAATCTCACTCCAAAACTTTTTCTTATTTTCAACAAAATTTGTTGATAACATCTCACCCACTCTCTCATTTGCTCTCTTTTTACATTGCTTCACCACTCTCTTAACTTCTCTCTTTTTCTCCATATACTCTTCCCTCCTTGCATCACTTCTACTTTGTAAAAACTTCTCATATGCTAACTTTTTCTCCCTTACTACTCTCTTTACATCATCATTCCACCAATCGCTCCTCTTCCCTCCTGCACCCACTTTCCTGTAACCACAAACTTCTGCTGAACACTCTAACACTACATTTTTAAACCTACCCCATACCTCTTCGACCCCATTGCCTATGCTCTCATTAGCCCATCTATCCTCCAATAGCTGTTTATATCTTACCCTAACTGCCTCCTCTTTTAGTTTATAAACCTTCACCTCTCTCTTCCCTGATGCTTCTATTCTCCTTGTATCCCATCTACCTTTTACTCTCAGTGTAGCTACAACTAGAAAGTGATCTGATATATCTGTGGCCCCTCTATAAACATGTACATCCTGAAGTCTACTCAACAGTCTTTTATCTACCAATACATAATCCAACAAACTACTGTCATTTCGCCCTACATCATATCGTGTATACTTATTTATCCTCTTTTTCTTAAAATATGTATTACCTATAACTAAACCCCTTTCTATACAAAGTTCAATCAAAGGGCTCCCATTATCATTTACACCTGGCACCCCAAACTTACCTACCACACCCTCTCTAAAAGTTTCTCCTACTTTAGCATTCAGATCCCCCACCACAATTACTCTCTCACTTGGTTCAAAGGCTCCTATACATTCACTTAACATCTCCCAAAATCTCTCTCTCTCCTCTGCATTCCTCTCTTCTCCAGGTGCATACACGCTTATTATGACCCACTTCTCGCATCCAACCTTTACTTTAATCCACATAATTCTTGAATTTACACATTCATATTCTCTTTTCTCCTTCCATAACTGATCATTTAACATTACTGCTACCCCTTCCTTTGCTCTAACTCTCTCAGATACTCCAGATTTAATCCCATTTATTTCCCCCCACTGAAACTCTCCTACCCCCTTCAGCTTTGTTTCGCTTAGGGCCAGGACATCCAACTTCTTTTCATTCATAACATCAGCAATCATCTGTTTCTTGTCATCCGCACTGCATCCACGCACATTTAAGCAACCCAGTTTTATAAAGTTTTTCTTCTTCTCTTTTTTAGTAATTGTATACAGGAGAAGGGGTTACTAGCCCATTGCTCCCGGCATTTTAGTCGCCTCATACGACACGCATGGCTTACGGAGGAAAGATTCTTTTCCACTTCCCCATGGACAATAGAAGAAATAAAAAAGAACAAGAGCTATTTAGAAAAAGGAGAAAAACCTAGATGTATGTATATATATATATGCATGTGCGTGTCTGTGAAGTGTGACCAAAGTGTAAGTAGGAGTAGCAAGATATCCCTGTTATCTTAGCGTGTTTATGAGACAGAAAAAGAAACCAGCAATCCTACCATCATGCAAAACAATTACAGGTTTTTGTTTCACAGTCATCTGGCAGGACGGTAGTACTTCCCTGGGTGGTTGCTGTCTACCAACCTACTACCTACATAGTTTAATATGTGTGTAAATTACCCAGGATAACCAGGAAGGAAAAAAAACTGGCAGGAAATGGCAGAAATCGTACACCAAATCCAGTCATTCCTGGAGTGGAACCACAGTCGATGGCCTCTACTCCAAACCAACAGATACAGATACTAATGCCGGAAAAAAATCCCCCCCCCCCAGTACCAACAATACCACCAGTCCGATAACATTCTTAATTGCAAATATACAGGGTCTAAAGCCAGCAACAAACAACAAAATACCTTTCATCCGTGGACTGCTTGCAGAGGCAAAGGCAATGTTCGCGGCTTTCACTGAGACCCACATAAAGGATCACTTGGACAACGAAATATGGATCCCAGGTTACAACCTATACAGATGTGACAGAGTGAACAGGCAAAAGGGGGGGGGGGCTGGCCTGTACATTGCAGAGTCACTTGTTTGCACAGAACTGCTTAATGCCTCAAATGACGTAGTGGAAGTTTTAGCAGTAAAGGTCGAGAACCAAAACCTAGTCATTGTGGTAGTCTACAAGCCTCCGGATGCAACATCCCAGCAATTCCAGGAACAGCTGTTAAAAATTGACCACTGTCTGGAAAATCTTCCAGCTCCTGCACCCAACATCTTGCTCCTGGGGGATTTCAACTTAAGGCACCTAAAATGGAGGAATATAGCAAATAATATTGTTGCAGTAATAACACCAGGAGGCAGCTCTGATGAAAACTCACACTCACACGAGCTTTTAAATCTCTGCACAAAATTCAATTTAAACCAGCAAATAATAGAGCCTACTAGACTGGAGAATACACTAGACCTCATCTTCACTAACAATGATGATCTGATAAGAAATGTCACCATATCAAAAACAATATACTCAGATCACAACATAATTGAGGTTCAGACATGTATGCGTGGAGCCCCAGACCGACATAATGAGACTAGTCACGAGGGAGCATTCACCAAATTCAACTTCAATAACAAAAACATAAAGTGGGACCAAGTAAACCAAGTCCTAACCGATATAAGCTGGGAAGATATACTAAGCAACACAGACCCCAACTTATGCCTAGAACAGATTAACTCGGTGGCACTCGATGTATGCACAAGACTTATTCCTCTAAGAAAAAGGAGGAGTAGATGTAAAATAGAAAGAGACAGGCGCTCCCTTTACAGGCGACGGAAAAGAAAAACAGAGCGGGTAAAAGAGGTCAATATATCTGAAATGCGTAGGGATTTACTGGTCAGAGAAATAGCAAGCATCGAACTTAAGCTAAAAGAATCCTTTAGGAGTCAGGAATCGTGGGAAGAACTAAAAGCCATAAATGAAATCGAAAGAAACCCAAAGTATTTCTTCTCCTATGCCAAATCAAAATCGAGAACAACGTCCAGTATTGGGCCCCTACTTAAACAAGATGGGTCCTACACAGATGACAGCAAGGAAATGAGTGAGCTACTCAAGTCCCAATATGACTCAGTTTTTAGCAAGCCGTTAACCAGACTGAGAGTCGAAGATCAAAATGAATTTTTTATGAGAGAGCCACAAAATTTGATTAACACAAGCCTATCCGATGTTATCCTGACGTCAAATGACTTCGAACAGGCGATAAATGACATGCCCATGCACTCTGCCCCAGGGCCAGACTCATGGAACTCTGTGTTCATCAAGAACTGCAAGAAGCCCCTATCACGAGCCTTTTCCATCCTATGGAGAGGGAGCATGGACACGGGGGTCGTCCCACAGTTACTAAAAACAACAGACATAGCCCCACTCCACAAAGGGGGCAGTAAAGCAACAGCAAAGAACTAGACCAATAGCACTAACATCCCATATCATAAAAATCTTTGAAAGGGTCCTAAGAAGCAAGATCACCACCCATCTAGAAACCCATCAGTTACACAACCCAGGGCAACATGGGTTTAGAACAGGTCGCTCCTGTCTGTCTCAACTATTGGATCACTACGACAAGGTCCTAAATGCACTAGAAGACAAAAAGAACGCAGATGTAATATATACAGACTTTGCAAAAGCCTTCGACAAGTGTGACCATGGGGTAATAGCGCACAAAATGCGTGCTAAAGGAATAACAGGAAAAGTCGGTCGATGGATCTATAATTTCCTCACTAACAGAACACAGAGAGTAGCCGTCAACAGAGTAAAGTCCGAGGCAGCTACGGTGAAAAGCTCTGTTCCACAAGGCACAGTACTCGCTCCCATCTTGTTCCTCATCCTCATATCCGACATAGACAAGGATGTCAGCCACAGCACCGTGTCTTCCTTTGCAGATGACACCCGAATCTGCATGAGTGTCTTCCATTGCAGACATTGCAAGGCTCCAGGCGGACATCAACCAAATCTTTCAGTGGGCTGCAGAAAACAATATGAAGTTCAACGATGAGAAATTTCAATTACTCAGATATGGTAAACATGAGGAAATTAAATCTTCATCAGAGTACAAAACAAATTCTGGCCACAAAATAGAGCGAAACACCAACGTCAAAGACCTGGGAGTGATTATGTCAGAGGATCTCACCTTCAAGGACCATAACATTGTATCAATCGCATCTGCTAGAAAAATGACAGGATGGATAATGAGAACCTTCAAAACTAGGGAGGCCAAGCCCATGATGACACTCTTCAGGTCACTTGTTCTATCTAGGCTGGAATATTGCTGCACACTAACAGCACCTTACAAGGCAGGTGAAATTGCCGACCTAGAAAATGTACAGAGAACCTTCACGGCACGCATAACGGAGATAAAACACCTCAATTACTGGGAGCGCTTGAGGTTCCTAAACCTGTATTCCCTGGAACGCAGGAGGAAGAGATACACGATTATATACACCTGGAAAATCCTAGAGGGACTAGTACCGAACTTGCACACGAAAATCACTCACTACGAAAGCACTTGGCAGACGATGCACCATCCCCCCAATGAAAAGCAGGGGTGTCACTAGCACGTTAAGAGACCATACAATAAGTGTCAGGGGCCCGAGACTGTTCAACTGCCTCCCAGCACACATAAGGGGGATTACCAACAGACCCCTGGCAGTCTTCAAGCTGGCACTGGACAAGCACCTAAAGTCGGTTCCTGATCAGCCGGGCTCTGGCTCGTACGTTGGTTTGCGTGCAGCCAGCAGCAACAGCCTGGTTGATCAGGCTCTGATCCACCAGGAGGCCTGGTCACAGACCGGGCCGCGGGGGCGTTGACCCCCGGAACTCTCTCCAGGTAAACTCCAGGTAACCCAATAAAAAAAGTCAGGTAAAGTTACTTATTTCCACTTGGATCATTGTATTTCCTGTACTAACATGTCTTGCACCAAATTTTTATATTAACTATTACCATATTGTCCAATATCAATAGCTATTTTTTATATAAATACAAACTTAAATTTATTTCCCTACATATGACAAACTGGCTATTACCCAGACTGTGACGGTTGAACTCTATCACCAGAGGACCTAGCAGCGATCAGTGATGAGGCGGGGCCAGGAGCTGAGTCTCGACAGCTGCAACCACAATTAGGTGAGTACATAGCGCAATGACTAGGATAAGTAAGTTTACTCAGGTATACACAAATACAGTTACGTATATTATCATACATAGCATTATATGTGTAAAGAACCTGGGATAACACATAAAAGTCAGATAAAGTGACTTATTTCCACTGGGGTCCTTTATAGATTCTGCTGGAATATAGGTAAGATACAGCCAGGGGTGACAGGTAACATATGGGCAACAAGGGGACACGGCAACAAGGGGACACGGCAACAAGGGGACACGGCAACAAGGACACCGCAACAAGGACACGGCAACAAGGACACGGCAACAAGGGGACACAGGAACAAGGGGGCACGGCAACAAGGGGACACGGCAACAAGGACACGGCAACAAGGGGACAAAGGAACAAGGGGGCACGGCAACAAGGGGACACAGGAACAAGGGGACACGGCAACAAGGACACGGCAACAAGGGGACACAGGAACAAATGGGCACGGCAACAAGGGGACACGGCAACAAGGGGACACGGCAACAAGGGGACACGGCAACAAGGGGACACGACAGCAAGGGGACACGGCAACAAGGGGACACGGCAACAAGGGGACACGGCAACAAGGGGACACGGCAACAAGGGGACACGGCAACAAGGGGACACGGCAACAAGGGGACACGGCAACAAGGGGACACGGCAACAAGGGGACACGGCAACAAGGGGACACGGCAACAAGGGGACACGGCAACAAGGGGACACGGCAACAAGGGGACACGACAGCAAGGGGACACGGCAACAAGGGGACACGGCAACAAGGGGACACGGCAACAAGGGGACACGGCAACAAGGGGACACGGCAACAAGGGGACACGGCAACAAGGGGACACGGCAACAAGGGGACACGGCAACAAGGGGACACGGCAACAAGGGGACACGGCAACAAGGACACCGCAACAAGGACACGGCAACAAGGACACGGCAACAAGGGGACACAGGAACAAGGGGGCACGGCAACAAGGGGGCACGGCAACAAGGGGACACGGCAACAAGGACACGGCAACAAGGGGACAAAGGAACAAGGGGGCACGGCAACAAGGGGACACAGGAACAAGGGGACACGGCAACAAGGACACGGCAACAAGGGGATACAGGAACAAATGGGCACGGCAACAAGGGGACACGGCAACAAGGGGACACGGCAACAAGGAGACACGGCAACAAGGGGACACGGCAACAAGGGGACACGGCAACAAGGGGACACGGCAACAAGGGGACACTGCAACAAGGGGACACGGCAACAAGGGGACACGGCAACAAGGGGACACGGCAACAAGGGGACACGACAGCAAGGGGACACGGCAACAAGGGGACACGGCAACAAGGGGACACGACAGCAAGGGGACACGGCAACAAGGGGACACGGCAACAAGGGGACACGGCAACAAGGGGACACGACAGCAAGGGGACACGGCAACAAGGGGACACGGCAACAAGGGGACACGGCAACAAGGGGACACGGCAACAAGGGGACACGGCAACAAGGGGACACGGCAACAAGGGGACACGGCAACAAGGGGACACGGCAACAAGGGGACACGGCAACAAGGGGACACAACTGAAAGTTAGCTCAGATGAGTCATAAGGATGTTATGAAATATTTCTTCATTCATAGAGTTGTCAGGAAGTGAAACAATCTTGAGAGTGATGTAGTGGAGGCAGGACCCATACATAGCCTTAAGAAGAGGTATGATAAAGCTCATGGAGCAGGGAGAATGGACCTAGTAGCGACCAGTGAAGAGGCGGGGCCAGGAGCTATGAGTCAACCCCTGCAACCACAATTAAGTACATGCCATAGCCCTTATCCTACACTACTGTCTCCCTCACACTTAAATGCACCCCACTAAGCTTACACAGTATTGAGAACAAGGCTTCTCACTGGATATTTAACGTTCAATGGTAAGACCATATCACCCATGAGTCACTCCATACTAAGGCAAATCTCCCGGCACTTAATGTCCGGGAAAAACTTAGTAATAAACAAGATGGTAAACCAGAAATATATCACACCTGAACCACCTACCTGGATGACACAGTCCGACAATCACCAACCATTATCTTTTCTGCCAGTTAGTTTATTCAGGTACAGGTATACAATTATTATTATTATAATCAAAAAGAAGCGCTAAGCCACAAGGACTATACAGCGCTGCAGGGCAGGAAGGAAGCGAGGGCATCAGGTGGCAAAAGGGAGATGGATGAGTAATAGGTTACGGATAACAGCGGGGTAGTGGATGGTGAAAGGGTAAAGGGCAGCAAGAGACTGAACTAGAAAAGGCTGAGGGGAGTGCGAAAAGTATCATCAGAGTTTGTGGAGTAAATCAGTCGTTGTCAAGAAGTCAATGAGAGAATCAGGATTAAAGGAGGGTCCATCAGCAAGAAGGGAAGGTAAAGAGAGAGTAGTAGAACGAAAACGACGTTGGAGGTAAATTCTGCGTGCTCGTTGATAGAGGGCAGTCTAACAGAATGTGGCTAATCGATACTGGAACTTGACACTGCTCACAGAGAGGAACAGGGTGCCTCTCCATGAGATACCCATGAGTAAGACGAGTGTGGCCAATGCGAAGGCAGGAGAGAGTGGTCTCCCAACCTCGGCATTGATGACAAGAAGACGGCCAGTCACCTATGCTCGGTTTAATAGAATGAAGTTTGTTACCGAGCAGAGTTGACCAACGTTGTTGCCAACGGGTGCGAAGGTGGATAGCTATTGCAGCAAAATAGTCCAGAAATGGAACACCTCTATAGAAAATTGGTAGGTCACGTACTGCTGACCGCACAGCAGTGTCTGCTTGTTCATTGCCCTGTACGTCGACATGACCAGGGACCCAACAAAAAACAATATCTTTATGTTTGGTAGAGATACGGCATAGCCAAAGTTGGATACGGAGAACTAGGGGATGAGATGTATCAAATTTTCGTATAGCCTGTAGAGCACTAAGGGAGTCTGAGACTACCACAAATGATGACACAGGCATAGATGCGATACGAATAAGTGCTGCAAGAATGGCATACAGTTCAGCAGTAAAAATGCTAGCTGAAGATAGTAAATGCCCCCGCACGACGCTGTCCAGAAACACCTTGCTCCTGGGGGATTTCAACTTAAGGCACCTAAAATGGAGGAATATAGCAAATAATATTGTTGCAGTAATAACACCAGGAGGCAGCTCTGATGAAAACTCACACTCACACGAGCTTTTAAATCTCTGCACAAAATTCAATTTAAACCAGCAAATAATAGAGCCTACTAGACTGGAGAATACACTAGACCTCATATTCACTAACAATGATGATCTGATAAGAAATGTCACCATATCAAAAACAATATACTCAGATCACAACATAATTGAGGTTCAGACATGTATGCGAGGAGCCCCAGACCGACAAAATGAGACTAGTCACGAGGGAGCATTCACCAAATTCAACTTCAATAACAAAAACATAAAGTGGGACCAAGTAAACCAAGTCCTAACCGATATAAGCTGGGAAGATATACTAAGCAACACAGACCCAAACTTATGCCTAGAACAGATTAACTCGGTGGCACTCGATGTATGCACAAGGCTTATTCCTCTAAGAAAAAGGAGGAGTAGATGTAAAATAGAAAGAGACAGGCGCTCCCTTTACAGGCGACGGAAAAGAATAACAGAGCGGCTAAAAGAGGTCAATATATCTGAAATGCGTAGGGAGACACTGGTCAGAGAAATAGCAAGCATCGAACTTAAGCTAAAAGAATCCTTTAGGAGTCAGGAATCGCGGGAAGAACTAAAAGCTATAAATGAAATCGAAAGAAACCCAAAGTATTTCTTCTCCTATGCCAAATCAAAATCGAGAACAACGCCCAGTATTGGGCCCCTACTTAAACAAGATGGGTCCTACACAGATGACAGCAAGGAAATGAGTGAGCTACTCAAGTCCCAATATGACTCAGTTTTTAGCAAGCCGCTAACCAGACTGAGAGTCGAAGATCAAAATGATTTTTTTATGAGAGAGCCACAAAATTTGATTAACACAAGCCTATCCGATGTTATCCTGACGCCAAATGACTTCGAACAGGCGATAAATGACATGCCCATGCACTCTGCCCCAGGGCCAGACTCATGGAACTCTGTGTTCATCAAGAACTGCAAGAAGCCCCTATCACGAGCCTTTTCCATCCTATGGAGAGGGAGCATGGACACGGGGGTCGTCCCTCAGTTACTAAAAACAACAGACATAGCCCCACTCCACAAAGGGGGCAGTAAAGCAACAGCAAAGAACTACAGACCAATAGCACTAACATCCCATATCATAAAAATCTTTGAAAGGGTCCTAAGAAGCAAGATCACCACCCATCTAGAAACCCATCAGTTACACAACCCAGGGCAACATGGGTTTAGAACAGGTCGCTCCTGTCTGTCTCAGCTACTGGATCACTACGACAAGGTCCTAAATGCACTAGAAGACAAAAAGAATGCAGATGTAATATATACAGACTTTGCAAAAGCCTTCGACAAGTGTGACCATGGCGTAATAGCGCACAAAATGCGCGCTAAAGGAATAACAGGAAAAGTCAGTCGATGGATCTATAATTTCCTCACTAACAGAACACAGAGAGTAGTCGTCAACAGAGTAAAGTCCGAGGCAGCTACGGTGAAAAGCTCTGTTCCACAAGGCACAGTACTAGCTCCCATCTTGTTCCTCATCCTCATATCCGACATAGACAAGGATGTCAGCCACAGCACCGTGTCTTCCTTTGCAGATGACACCCGAATCTGCATGACAGTGTCTTCCATTGCAGACACTGCAAGGCTCCAGGCGGACATCAACCAAATCTTTCAGTGGGCTGCAGAAAACAATATGAAGTTCAACGATGAGAAATTTCAATTACTCAGATATGGTAAACATGAGGAAATTAAATCTTCATCAGTGTACAAAACAAATTCTGGCCACGAAATAGAGCGAAACACCAACGTCAAAGACCTGGGAGTGATTATGTCGGAGGATCTCACCTTCAAGGACCATAACATTGTATCAATCGCATCTGCTAGAAAAATGACAGGATGGATAATGAGAACCTTCAAAACTAGGGATGCCAAGCCCATGATGACACTCTTCAGGTCACTTGTTCTATCTAGGCTGGAATATTGCTGCACTCTAACAGCACCTTTCAAGGCAGGTGAAATTGCCGACCTAGAAAATGTACAGAGAACTTTCACGGCGTGCATAACGGAGATAAAACACCTCAATTACTGGGAGCGCTTGAGGTTTCTAAACCTGTATTCCCTGGAACGCAGGAGGGAGAGATACATGATTATATACACCTGGAAAATCCTAGAGGGACTAGTACCGAACTTGCACACGAAAATCACTCACTACGAAAGCAAAAGACTTGGCAGACGATGCACCATCCCCCCAATGAAAAGCAGGGGTGTCACTAGCACGTTAAGAGACCATACAATAAGTGTCAGGGGCCCGAGACTGTTCAACTGCCTCCCAGCACACATAAGGGGGATTACCAACAGACCCCTGGCAGTCTTCAAGCTGGCACTGGACAAGCACCTAAAGTCAGTTCCTGATCAGCCGGGCTGTGGCTCGTACGTTGGTTTGCGTGCAGCCAGCAGCAACAGCCTGGTTGATCAGGCGCTGATCCACCAGGAGGCCTGGTCACAGACCGGGCCGCGGGGGCGTTGACCCCCGAAACTCTCTCCAGGTAAACTGCTGCGAATCCGACGCCGTCTGAAGACTTACAGCCATCTGTGTACACAGCAGTGGCATGAGAATGGGAGTGGAAGTGATCAAGAAAAAGAGAGCGGGAAGCCACCGTAGGCAGTTGAGCTTTCGAGCAAGGGAGTGAGAAGGAACAGACCCGAACAGCTGGAACTTCCCAGGGGGGTAGGGAAAAGTGAGATGCTACATGAACATATAAAGGTGGTAACTGAAGGGAAGACAAGAGTGAATGTAGGCGAAGAGAAAAGGGACGGAGCAAACAGGGGCGGCAAACGAATAAAGAATGTCTACTAATATCGGTGACCATTCTATAAATGGAAGGATTGTGTAGATCGTGAGAGCGTACATAGTAGCGAAGGCAATGGGCATCACGGCGATCAGACAAGGATGGAAAATTCGCTTCTGTATAGAGGCTCTCAACAGGGGAAGAGCAAAAAGCACCAAGGCACAAACGTGATCCTTGGTGATGGATAGAGTTAAGGCTAGAGAGAGTAGCAGGAGAGGTTGTGGAATAAATCTGGTCACCATAATCGAGTTTCGATAAAACGAGGGCTGAATGTAGGCGAAGCAGAGTTCGACGATCAGCTCCCCAGGAAAGATGAGCAAGGGTTTTAAGAAGGTTTAGCCGGCTGTGACAAGTTGCCTTCAGAGAGGTAATGTGAGGTTTCCAGGATAACCTACAGTCAAAGAGAAGGCCTAGAAACCTGATTGTATCACGTTCGGGGATACGGGAGCCATATAGATACAAAGGATGATCGGAGATAACAGAGCGTCAAGTGAAAGTAATTTGGTGAGTTTTGGTACTTGAAAATTTAAACCCATGCGTGGTGGCCCAAGTGGAAACACGGTCGACCGCATGCTGGAGAGAAACTGCAATGAGATGACAGTCAGCGCCTGCACAAGCAATAGCGAAGTCATCAACATAGAGTGATGACCAAATATTTGGTGGAAGAACAGATGCCAAATCATTTATAGCAAGGAGAAAAAGTGTTGTGCTTAGAACACATCCTTGAGGGACACCTTCAGCTTGGACGAAGTCCGGGAAAAGAACATTATTGACTCGAACACGGAAATGTCTGTCAGTTAAAAAGTTCTTAAGGAAGGATGGTAGATTGCCTCGGAGGCCTAAGGAATGGGCCTGGGCCAAAATATTATACCTCCAAGTTGTGTCATATGCCTTCTCAAGGTCAAAAAATATGGCAATAACTGAGTGATTATTCGCAAATGCATTACGAACATACGTATCCAAGCGTAGTAAAGGGTCTATGGTAGAACGACCCTTACGAAAGCCATATTGACTAGCGGAGAGACTGTTGTGTGTCTCTAAATACCACATTAAACGTCGATTTACGAGACGTTCCATCACTTTGCAAACTGCACTAGTAAGAGCGATGGGACGATAGTGGGAGGCATCATGTCCTGTAGTACCCGGTTTGCGGAAAGGGAGAACAATGGCAGATTTCCACAGCTGGGGAAGAACTCCTTGTGCCCAAATAAGATTGAAGAGGTGTAAGAGGACTACAAGGGCTGACCGATGTAAATGTTGTAACATACGAATATGAATGTCGGCAAGCTCAGAGGGTTGCCTCTAGTTCTTGAAGTGTAAAAGGCACATTATACTGTTCTTCTCTGAGAGAAGAAAAGTCCAAGGGTACTAACTCTATGGCAGACTTTGAGGAAAGAAACGAGGGGCATAGATGCAGCCCTCGGAAAATACGGACCAGATGTGTGCCAAGTTCAATGGCAACGTCGAGAGGGTTTGCTACATCAACACCAGCGACCCGTAGAACAGGAGCCGGGTCAGGAGAATATTTACCACTCAATTTCCTCACTTTTTTCCAGACTGCACTCATAGAAGAAGCAGAGGTGATGGTGGAAACATAGTCTCGCCAACAAGTGCGTTTAGCTTCACGGATGACACGGCGAGTGATCGCACGCTTCTGCTTAAAATCAAGAAGTCTCTCAGCGGTTCTATTGTACCGGTACCTGCCCCATGCAGCGCGTTTCAAACGTACGGCACGCGCACAAGCAGGAGACCACCAAGGCACGCACTTCTGAGAATGCCTGCCTGAGGTTTGGGGTATAGAATGAGAAGCTGCGGTATAAACTGACGTCGAAAAGATGTGTAGGAGCTCATCAATGGAGGATGAAGAAGGAACCTCACTAAAAGCAGTGAGGTGTGAGTAAAGATCCCAATTTGCCCGTCAAATTGCCAGCGAGGGCTACGGAAAATTGGTGAATAGGAAGGAGAAGTAATAATGATTGGAAAATGATAGCTGTCATTTAAGTCCGATAGAGCAGACCAGGTGAAGTCTAGTACAGTGGAGGAAGAGCAGACTGATAGATCGATGCAAGAGAGAGTATGAGTACGAGGATCAAAATGGGTGGGAGTACCCGTATTTAAAACATGGACGGGGTGATAGGCGAGAAAAGCCTCCAACTGGATGCCACATGAGTCACAATGAGACCCCCCCCCAGAGGAAATGGTGGGCATTAAAATCACCAAGCAACAGAAGTGGTGGTGGTAAGGATGAAACAAGAAAGGCAAAGTCTGGGATAGAAAATGCTCGAGAAGGAGAGAGATATAAAGAACATATTGTAAACCACTTATTCAAGTGGATACGGGCTGCAGTGTAATGCAGCGAGGTATGGATAAATAGTTGACAGTACGGAATATCATTGCGTAGAAGAAGGGCACTTTCATTGAAGGTCCCATCTGAGAAAGGATCCGAAGAATACAATAAATTATAGCCCGAGATAGGTTGGAAAACAGCCGAGTGTAATTTTGGTTCTTGTAAACAAGCACCAACAGGGGAAAACCTGGAAAGCAACATCTGAAGCTCACCCCGATTACCCCTGAGGCCGCGGATATTCCACTGTAAATAGGCCATGATTGGTGATGAAGAAAATACCAGGAATCTGTAGGTAAAGGCACCTACGGACTAGAGGGGTTAGAAAAGTCAACATGTGGTGGCATTGGAAGACGTTCAAGCAGCGAAGGAACGGAGCGTTGCGAAGAATGGGGTTGTGAAGATGGAGGAGAGGGAAGAGAAGGAACAGGAAGTGAATCAGTGTCCATTGAAGGTTTAGTCTCTGCAATATATTCTGAAATGGCTTCAAGTGTTTCTGAATTCAAAGATGTATGGGAGACCATATTGGAGATAGGAGGAGGAGGGTGAGTAAAGATTGGGACAGTAATGGACTGTACCAAAGTAGAGGGGGAGGGAAGAGTGTAAGGGACTGGAGATGAAGTGTGGGGGGTACAGAAGAGGCAGAAACCTGGGAGGTGTCAGAAGAGGGAGAAACTTGGGAGGGGACGGGGGTGGAAGGCATAGTACGAGGAGGAGGGTGAATCTCCACACTTGTAATAGAGCCAGAGAGAGGGGAAGAACTAGGTACAGAGACTGGAAAGGTAAAGTGTGGAGGTGGAAGAAGGGAAGGAAGGGGCAAAGAAGATTTGAGCAATGTGGATTTTTTGGACTTCTGAGAAGTAGAGGGGCGATTGGTAGTAGGTGTCGTACAAGGTCTTGTCGATACTGGGGCTTGTGAGGAAGGACGCGAAGATGTGAGAACAGACTGAGTTGTAGTCAGGACGTCAGAGCCAAGGACAGCAAAAGGATTAGATGCCGGAGTGGCTATGGGAGGGGTAACAACACAGGAGGCTGCAGAAGATGGGACCCCAGAAGTAGGGGGATGTTTGGAAACATGAGAATAAGAAACACAGGGTAGTCTCCCTTGGAGGCAGAGATGAGTAACTGCCATAGCATAAGGGAGACCTGCCTCTTTGAGGCAACGGATTTCACGTTCATTTAAGTAGACCTGGCAATGATGGGAGTACGAAGGGTGAGCTTCATTACAATTAAGGCAAGATGGAGGTTGACTGCAAGATGTATTAGAATGGTCGTCGGCACCATAGACTGGGCATTCGGCCATAGATCTGCAATATTTCGCTGGGTGGCCAAAACGCCAGCAATTTCTACATTGTTGCGGTGTAGGTATCACCTTTCGAACTTGTAACCGATGTCCCGCAACATATACAGAGGACGGGAGTTCTCGGCTGTCAAAAGTTAAACGAGCCACATTGCAAGAGTAATGTCTCCGCCCCCGGGCAGGAAGGACATAAGTGTCTACTTTGAGGATTGGGAGATCCTGAAGTTCCAGCTGTTCAAGAATGTCATTGCCACATGACTGGAAATTCTGTTGGACTATGGTATGGGGCAGAATGACAGTACCACTACAAGAATTGAGAGAAAGATGTTTTTCAATAGTGATAGGAGTAGTATCGATATTCGAAAGGAGAGAAGATCATGAGCTTGGGTAACATTCTGGACAGTGACGATGTGCGTACCACTCTCGAGAGCATGAAATGAAATATCTCTATCAACATGACGCAGGAGCGCTTTGCCAATACTATGGTCAGAAAGGTAGACAGAAGAAGAAGTCAGTCTTAAAGTAAAGAATTTAGTCCATTGTGTGGTCCGAAACTGAGCGTGGAGAGGGAGTGCTTGACATGTCGGTCTTTTCCGAGTAGAATGGGAAGGTAACGAAGGAGCATCATCAGGAGATTGACGTTGGCGTTTAGGAGTAGGACCGGAGTTGGTCCGGAGGGAAATGGGCGGGCGATTCGAAAATTGCCGTACCGTAGAGGGAGAAGCCGGTAGCATAGTCAAAGGAGAGCTCATAGTCAAAGGAGAGCGGAGTTCAGACAAATCAAAGGAGTCAGTCGAAGCCCCAGTACCTGAAGCAGGTGAGGAAACAGCACCAGCAAGAGGTACAGGGGCATCAGGAGTGTCCGAAGAGTGGTCTAAACACAAGGCAGGGTCAGAATGGGGTGCGGTATCAAGAAGGGGCCCGGGGGCAGTGGGTTCATGGATTGGGTTCTCCATGGTTAGGTTACTCCTTTGCTTTTTGTTTTTAAGAAAAAAAAGAAAGAAGAAAAGAAAATAAAAATAAAAAAAAATAAAAAAATGGGGGGAGCGGGGAGGAATAGTTCCCAGGAGGAATGAAAGGGCCGGAAATCTCCCTCCACGCCCAAGAGGACCTCAGCACCGCTAGTAGTGCAGATGCATATGGAACCCGTGCCATACCCTACCCTTCATGCCAGTAAACCAGCAATCCAGGATAGCAACCTCACATCTGCCGAGCTACCTCGGTGGACAAAAGAGAGGGCGGCCTGATATCCGCCACAAAGCATACCTCCTTCGGCCACCACCCCCGGAATCCGAAAGATGGCTTCCAGAGATACACCCGTTGCCCGAAAGACACCCAAAGCTACTCTGGGATACCAGAGAGGGATCGGGACATCCCCAGGCGATCCAGATTCCACGGCAAACTACGCCACCACCAAGAACCTCAACGGAATGGGATGGACCCTGGTGTCCTTTCCCCTACCTAGGAACTAGTGCACCTGTGGGAGAAATCCCAAAGGCCAAAAAGAGGAAGGGCAAAAGGGAGGGGTGGGGAGGAGGAGGAGGAATGGAAAAAGGGGAGGATGGGGGGGATGGGATAGGAGAGGGGAGAATGGGGGGTAATTAGGTTCGGTCTGAGGAAGACCGACAGAGCTAATTCCTCAGACCAAGAGCCTCTTTCACCACGCCAAGGAGCCCCCCTTGAAGAGGACCACAGGTATGAAGCAACTTTCAAAACTGTGATGTATCTTACATTACATTTCTAGATGACATGAAGGAAATAGTTTATCATGGCACTCTCATAGCCGCTCTAGTGAAGTGATTCTCAAAGAGTGGGTCGCGGACCCTGGAAGATGTAGTGAATTCCCAATTAGTCTACTAAGCTTCTCAATATTGCTCCTCAATCAGCGCTTGATTTTCTCAACTAACGGAGCCTAGGTAAGACACATGTGCAACAGTTAGGTATCTATTCCAAAACGTTTCACCTACACAGTAGCTCAGTAGGTTTCTTCAGTCGAGGAGCAGCAGCAGAATAAAGATACCTAACTGTTGGACACGCGTCTTACCTATCAATCTGTCAGTATTGTATACCATTAGCATATTACGAGAGACTACATTACAACTATTATTGTGTAGGAGTTCATGATTTGTTTTAGTTAAAAGGAGTCCTTTGTACTTGACCAGTGTCTGACAGAATGCTTGGAGGTGCTTAATTTATCGGCGAACTAGTAATACTTGCTCATTGAAGTCGTGTACCACTAAAATTCTTAACATGTGGAGAAGTAAATTTATTTAGGCACATGTACACATAAGTACAATTATCATATTTAATGTAAATTGCCTAGGATAACCCAAAAAAGTCAGTCAAAAAGGTCTTGTAAGGAAATTTTTCTCATGGTCATCAAGGTCCAAGACTCATCCTGACCCTTGACACCATAAGCCTCTATGTAATAATATGGGAAATAAGAGACTTTTACTGCTTATTCACGTGAATACACTTGTATATCTACTTCCACTAATCTTTATAAAAATATATAAACATGTATGCAGAACAAGTCACATGGGGGATTGAAATCCTTAGCTCTAGATCTCTCACACTCTTGTGCGTCGTCAGGAGCTATGCAATGTTGCAAGACAGCAACAGATAGGAGGGGAAATTCTCTAAGGCAAGGCAGAGGGTATCAATGGCGGCCCATGACATGTGAGGGCCTCTCACTGTTATAAAGAAGGAAGAAGAGTACAGGGAAGGAAAGACGGAGAGAGAAGGAACCAGGGAAGAATGTATATGAGGAGGAAGAGTGGAGAGGAGAATAATCATGTGGTAAGATAAAAGTAGATCGAGGAGAAAGGGGAAGAGAGGAAGTAGAAAGAGGGACAGGAGAAGGAAGGAAGGAGAGGAGTAGTAGGAGGGGAGAAAATATCTATTATATAGAGAAAAACATATCTACTTTTCTGGAAGAAATTTTTAAATATTACAAGTTATCTTATCAAGATAAGAGCCACCATTGCTATATGTATCAGTGAGTGAAATTCACAAACTTATATGGAAACAGTTGCAATGAATTTATTTGAAGAATATTTATACCAGAAATGCAAATGACATACAGCCTTAATAACCCATGTAACATTAATAAGCGTTATATTACTTAAAAGATATCAAACTATCACATATTTCGAGGCAACTTCTCCCTCTTTTACACAAATATCAAATTATATACTCGTGGATGAAATGGTGGTGCCTTCGGTTTACAACCGAAGGAACTGGGTTAGATAAGATAAGATAAGATTTCGTTCGGATTTTTAACCCCGGAGGGTTAGCCACCCAGGATAACCCAAGAAAGTCAGTGCGTCATCGAGGACTGTCTAACTTATTTCCCCCAGGATGCGACCCACACCAGTCGACTAACACCCAGGTACCTATTTGCTGCTAGGTGAACAGGACAACAGGTGTAAGGAAACGTGTCGAAATGTTTCCACCCGCCGGGAATCGAACCCGGGCCCTCTGTGTGTGAAGCGGGAGCTTTAGCCACCAGGCCACCGGGCCGGAACGAGTGGAAACACTGGGCATGTTTCTTTACAACAGTTGGCCCTGTTCATGTAGCAGTAAGTAGGTCCCGGGTAAGAGAGAAAGTAAGGTTGTAGACGGCATCCTGGGAAAGAGGAAACAAAGCTACATTGATTGTTTCACTTGAAGAATCAAGTAACGTGAAAGTGGCTGGAGACAAACTTGCGATGTTTCGATCCTACCTGGTTTGTGTAGTGATTTTCTTAGAGTTATCCTGGGTTACTACATCTCCAGGATAATTATCCGAATATACTTCATCTCCATACACACCTGGTCAGAGATCGGGCCGCGGGGGCGCTGACCCCCGAAACCCTTTCCAAGTATACCACATCTGGAGTTTACCTGGAGAGAGTTCCGGGGGTCAACGCCCCCGCGGCCCGGTCTGTGACCAGGCCTCCTGGTGGATCAGAGCCTGATCAACCAGGCTGTTGCTACTGGCTGCATGCAAACCAACATACGAGCCACAGCCCGGCTGGTCAGGAACCGACTTTAGGTGCTTGTCCAGTGCCAGCTTGAAGACTGCCAGGGGTCTGTTGGTAATCCCCCTTATGTATGCTGGGAGGCAGTTGAACAGTCTCGGGCCCCTGACACTTATTGTATGGTCTCTTAACGTGCTAGTGACACCCCTGCTTTTCATTGGGGGATGTTGCATCATCTGCCAAGTCTTTTGCTTTCGTAGTAAGTGATTTTCGTGTGCAAGTTCGGTACTAGTCCCTCTAGGATTTTCTAGGTGTATATAATCATGTATCTCTCCCTCCTGCGTTCCAGGGAATACAGGTTCAGGAACCTCAAGCGCTCCCAGTAATTGAGGTGTTTTATCTCCATTATGCGCGCCGTGAAGGTTCTCTCTACATTTTCTAGGTCAGCAATTTCACCTGCCTTGAAAGGTGCTGTTAGTGTGCAGCAATATTCCAGCTTAGATAGAACAAGTGACCTGAAGAGTGTCATCATGGGCTTGGCCTCCCTAGTTTTGAAGGTTCTCATTATCCATCCTGTCATTTTTCTAGCAGATGCGATTGATACAATGTTATGGTCCTTGAAGGTGAGATCCTCCAACATTATCATTCCCAGGTCTTTGACGTTGGTGTTTCGCTCTATTTTGTGGCCAGAATTTGTTTTGTACTCTGATGAAGATTTAATTTCCTCGTGTTTACCATATCTGAGTAATTGAAATTTCTCATCGTTGAACTTCATATTGTTTTCTGCAGCCCACTGAAAGATTCGGTTGATGTCCGCCTGGAGCCTTGCAGTGTCTGCAATGGAAGACACTGTCATGCAGATTCGGGTGTCATCTGCAAAGGAAGACACGGTGCTGTGGCTGACATCCTTGTCTATGTCGGATATGAGGATGAGGAACAAGATGGGAGCGAGTACTGTGCTTTGTGGAACAGAGCTTTTCACCGTAGCTGCCTCGGACTTCACTCTGTTGACGACTACTCTCTGTGTTCTGTTAGTGAGGAAATTATAGATCCATCGACCGACTTTTCCTGTTATTCCTTTAGCACGCATTTTGTGCGCTATTACGCCATGGTCACACTTGTCGAAGGCTTTTGCAAAGTCTGTATATATTACATCTGCATTCTTTTTATCTTCTAGTGCATTTAGGACCTTGTCGTAGTGATCCAATAGTTGAGACAGACAGGAGCGACCTGTTCTAAACCCATGTTGCCCTGGGTTGTGTATATGATGGGTTTCTAGATGGGTGGTGATCTTGCTTCTTAGGACCCTTTCAAAGATTTTTATGATATGGGATGTTAGTGCTATTGGTCTAGTTCTTTGCTGTTGCTTTACTGCCCCCTTTGTGGAGTGGGGCTATGTCTGTTGTTTTTAGTAACTGTGGGACGACCCCCGTGTCCATGCTCCCTCTCCATAGGATGGAAAAGGCTCGTGATAGGGGCTTCTTGCAGTTCTTGATGAACACGGAGTTCCATGAGTCTGGCCCTGGTATTATTATTATTATAATCAAAAAAGAAGCGCTAAGCCACAAGGGCTATACAGCGCTGCAGGGTAGGGAAGGAAGCAAGGGAATTGGATGGCAGAAGGGAGGGGGGATGATCAGCAGGTTACAGAAAACAGCGGGGCAGGGGATAGTACGGGGGTAGAGGGTAGCAAGAGATTGAAGTAGAAAGGGCTGAAAGTATCAGAATTTGTGAAGTCAGTCAGTCGTTGTCAAAAAGTCAATGAGAGAGTCCGGATGAAAGGTGGGTCCATCAGCGAGAAGGGAAGGTAAAGAGAGAGCAGCGGAGCGAAGACGACGACAGAGGTAAATTCTGCGTGCTCGTTGATAAAGTGGGCAGTCCAACAGAATGTGGCTGACTGATAATGGAGCTTGGCAATTCTCACAGAGAGGAGCAAGACGCCTCTCCATGAGATATCCATGAGTAAGACGAGTATGGCCAATGCGAAGACGGGAGAGAGTAGTCTCCCAACCTCGACACTGGTGATAAGAAGACGGCCAGTAACCTATACTCGGTTTAATAGACTGAAGTTTGTTGCCGAGCATAGTAGACCAACGTTGTTGCCAACGGGTGTGAAGGTGGGAAGATATTACAGCAAAATAGTCCGTAAATGGAATACCTCTATAAGAAACTGGTAGGTCATGTACTGCTGACCGCGCAGCAGTGTCTGCCTGTTCATTGCCCTGTACGTCAACATGACCAGGGACCCAACAAAAAACAATATCTTTATGCTTGGTAAAGATGCGGCGTAGCCAAAGTTGGATACGGAGGACTAAGGGGTGAGGTGTATCAAATTTTTGTATAGCCTGTAAAGCACTAAGGGAGTCTGAGACAACCACAAATGATGACACAGGCATAGATGCAATACGGATAAGTGCTGTAAGGATGGCATATAATTCAGCAGTAAAAATACTAGCCGAAGATAGTAAATGCCCTTGTACGACGCTGTCCGGAAACACTGCTGCGAATCCTACGCCGTCAGAAGACTTAGAGCCATCTGTGTACACAGCAATGGCATGAGAATGAGAGTGAAAGTGGTCAAGAAAAAGAGAGCGGGAAGCGACCGTAGACAGTTGGGCTTTCGAGCAAGGGAGGGAGAAAGAACAGACTCGAACAGCTGGAACTTCCCAGGGGGGTAGGGAAAAGTGAGATGCTACATGTACATAGAAAGGTGGTAGTTGAAGAGAAGACAAGAGCGAATGAAGGCGAAGAGAGAAGGGACGGAGTAAACAGGGGCGGCGAACAAATAAAGAATGTCTACTAATATCAGTGACCATTCTATAAATGGAAGGATTGCGGAGATCATGAGAGCGTACATAGTAGCGCAGGCAATGGGCATCACGGCGATCGGATAAGGATGGAACGTTCGCTTCTGCATAGAGGCTTTCGACAGGGGAAGAGCGAAAAGCACCAAGGCATAAACGTAATCCTTGGTGATGAATGGGGTTAAGGCTAGAGAGAGTAGCAGGAGATGCCGCTGAATAGATCTGGTCACCATAATCAAGTTTCGATAAAATAAGGGTGGAATGTAGGCGAAGGAGGGTTCGACGATCAGCTCCCCACGAAAGATGAGCAAGGGTTTTAAGAAGGTTCAGCCGGCTGTGACAAGTTGCCTTCAGAGAGGTAATGTGAGGTTTCCAGGATAACCTACGATCAAAGAGGAGGCCCAGAAACTTGACTGTATCACGTTCAGGGATACGGGAGCCATAGAGGTACAAAGGATGATCGGAGATGACAGAGCGTCTAGTGAAAGTGATTTGGTGGGTTTTAGTGCTGGAAAATTTAAACCCACGTGTGGTGGCCCAATTGGAAACACGGTCGACTGCATGTTGGAGAGAAACTGTAAGGAGGTGACAGTCAGCGCCTGCACAGGCAATAGCGAAGTCATCAACATAGAGTGATGACCAAATATTTGATGGAAGACTAGAGGCCAAATCATTAATAGCAAGGAGAAAAAGTGTTGTGCTCAGAACACATCCCTGGGGGACACCTTCAGCTTGGATAAAGTCCGGGGAGAGCACATTATTAACCCGAACACGGAAATGCCTGTCAGTTAAAAAGTTCTTAAGGAAGGATGGTAGATTGCCTCGAAGGCCTAAGGAGTGGGCTTGGGCTAAAATATTATACCTCCAAGTTGTGTCATATGCCTTCTCAAGGTCAAAAAATATGGCAATAACTGAGTGGTTATTCGCAAAGGCATTACGAACATACGTATCCAAGCGTAGTAAGGGGTCTATGGTAGAACGTCCCTTACGAAAGCCATATTGACGAGTGGAGAGACTGTTGTGTGTCTCTAAATACCACACTAAACGTCTATTTACTAGGCGTTCCATTACTTTGCAAACTGCACTGGTAAGAGCAATGGGACGATAGTGGGAGGTTTCATGTCCCGTAGTGCCTGGTTTGCGGAAAGGGAGAACAATGGCGGATTTCCACAGCTGTGGAAGAACTCCTTGTGACCAAATAAGATTGTAAAGGCGTAATAGGACTGCAAGGGCTGACTGATGTAAATGTTGTAGCATACGAATATGAATGTCGTCGGGCCCAGCTGCCGATGATCGACAAGCTGAGAGTGTTGCCTCCAGTTCTTGAAGTGTAAAAGGCACATTATACTGTTCTTCTCTGAGAGAAGAAAAGTCCAAGGGTGCTAACTCTCTGGCAGACTTTGAGGAAAGAAATGAGGGGCATAGATGGAGTCCCTGAGAAATACGGACCAGATGATTGCCAATTTCATTGGCAACATCTAGTGGGTTTGCTATATCAACACCGGCAACCCGCAGAACAGGAGCCGGGTCAGGAGAATATTTACCACTCAGTTTTCGTACTTTTTTCCAGACTGCACTCATAGAGGAAGCAGAGGTGATGGTGGAGACATAATCTCGCCAGCAAGTGCGTTTAGCGTCACGGATGACACGGCGAGCGATCGCACGCTTCTGTTTAAAATCAAGGAGTCGCTCTGTGGTTCTATTGTACCGGTACCTGCCCCATGCAGCGCGTTTCAAACGTACTGCACGAGCACAAGCAGGAGACCACCAAGGCACGCATTTCTGAGAATGCCTGCCCGAAGTTTGGGGTATAGAATGAGAAGCTGCGGTGAAAACGGAGGACGAGAAGAGGTGTAAAAGCTCATCGATGGAGGACGAAGAAGGAACCTCTTTAAAAACAGTTAGGTGTGAGTAAAGGTTCCAATTTGCCCGATTAAATTGCCAGCGTGGGGTGCGAAGAGGTGGCGAATATGAAGGGGAAGTAAGAATGATTGGGAAATGATCACTGTCATGTAAGTCCGGGAGAACAGACCAAGTGAAGTCTAATGCGGCGGAGGAAGAGCAGACTGAGAGATCGATGCAAGAGAGAGTATGAGTCCGAGGATCAAAATGGGTGTGAGTACCTGTATTTAAAACATGGAGGGGGTGGGTGGCAAGAAAAGCCTCTAACTGAATTCCACGGGAATCACAGTGAGACCCCCCCCCCAGAGGAAATGGTGGGCATTAAAATCACCAAGTAACAGAATCGGTGGCGGTAATGACGAAACAAGGAAGGCAAAATCCGGAATAGATAATGCCCGAGAAGGAGAGAGATATAAAGAACAGAGCGTATACCACCTATGTAAGTGGATACGGGCTGCTGTGTAATGCAGCGAAGTATGAACAAATAGCTGATGGTACGGAATATCAGTGCGGAGAAGAAGGGCACTTTCATTAAAGGTCCCATCAGGAAAAGGATCTGAAGAATACAATAAATTATAGCCTGAGATGTGAGAAATAACAGCAGAGTGTAATTTTGGTTCCTGTAAGCAAACACCAACAGGGGCAAACTGGGAGAGTAACATCTGAAGCTCACCCCGATTACCCCTGAGGCCGCGTATATTCCACTGTAAATAGGCCATGATTGGCAATGATAAAGATACTTGAAATCCGCAGGTAAGGGTTCCTACGGACTAGAAGGGTTAGAAAAGTCCACATGCGGAGGCAGTGGAAAATGTTCAAGCAGCGAAGGAACGGTGCGCTGTGAAGAAAGGAGTTGCGCAGATGGAGCAGAGGAGAGAGAAAGAGCGGAAGGTGGATCAGTGTCCATTGATGGTTTGGTCTCTGCAATATATTCAGAGATTGCTTCAAGTGTTTCGGAATTCAGAGATGTCGTATGGGAGACAATATTGGGAATGGTAGGGGGAGGATGAGTAAAGATTGGAACTGTATTGGACTGTACCAAGGTAGGGGGGGGCGAAAGGGTGGAGGGAACTGGAGAAGCGTGGCAGGGGACAGAAGAGGCAGGAACCTGGGAGGTGGCAGAAGAGGAAGAAACTTGGGAGGGAACAGGGGAGGAAGGTACATTACGAGGAGGAGGGTGAACCTCTGCACTTGTAACTGAGCCAGTGAGAGGGGAAGAACTAGGGACAGAGACAGGGAGGGTAAAATGAGGAGGTGGAAGATGGGTAGGAGGTGTTACCGGACCTTTTTTTGACTTTTGAGAAGTAGAGGGACGATTGGGAGGAGGTGTCGTACGAGGTCTCGTCGATACTGAGGCTTGTGAGAGAGAACTCGAAGAAGCGAGATTAGACTGAGGCGTTGAAGTAGGGACGTCTGAGCCGAGGACAGCAAAAGGATTAGATACAGGAGTGATTATGGGAGAGGTAACCACAGAGGTGGGTGTAGAAGATGGGATACCAGAAGTGGGGGGACGTTTTGAAACACGGGAATAAGAAACACGTGGGAGTCTCCCTTGGAGGCGGAGATGAGAAACTGCCATGGCATAAGGGAGACCTTCTGTCTCTTTGAGGTAACGGATTTCCCGCTCGTTTAAATAGACCTGACAACGGCGAGAGTACGAAGGGTGAGCCTCATGACAGTTAAGGCAAGAGGGAGATCGATTGCAAGACGTATTAGAATGGTCATCGGCACCACAGACTGGGCATTCGGCGATAGATCTGCAATATTTCGCTGGATGGCCAAATCGCCAGCAATTTCTACACTGTTGTGGTGTAGGGATCACCTTTCGAACTTGTAACCGATGTCCTGCTATATAAACTGAGGATGGGAGTTCTCGGCTGTCAAAAGTTAAACGAGCCACATTGCTAGGGTATCGTCTCCGCCCACGGGCAGGAAGAACGTAAGTGTCTACCTTGAGGATTGGGAGATCTTGGAGTTCCAGCTGTTCTAGAATGTCAGTGCCACATGTCTGGAAATTTTGTTGAACTATGGTATGGGGCAGAATGACGGTACCACTACAAGAATTGAGGGAATGATGTTTTTCAAGAGTGACAGGAACAGTATCGATATGGGAAAGACGAGAGAGCTCATGAGCCTGGGTAGCATTCTGTACGGTAATGATGCGCGTACCGCTCTTAAGAGCATGAAAAGAAATATCTTTACCAACATGGCGTAGGAGTGCCTTGCCAATACTATGGTCAGAAAGATAGGCAGTAGAGGAAGTTGGTCGTAAAGTGAAGAATTTAGTCCACTGTTCAGTCTGAAACTGAGCGTGGAAAGGTAGTGAAGGACGTGTCGATCGTTTCTGAGAAGAACGAGAAGGTGGAGAAGTATCATCAGCAGGTAATTGTCGTTGGCGTTTAGGCGTGGGACCAGAGTTGGTCCGACGTGGAACGGGTCGGCGATTTGAAAATTGCCGCACCGTAGAGGGAGAGGCCGGAAGCATAGTCAGAGGAGAGCGAAGGTCCGATAAATCGAAGGAGTCAGTCGAGGCCTCAGTACCTGAAGCGGGTGAGGAAACAGCACCGGCAATAGGTACAGAGGCATGAGGAATGTCTGAAGAGTGGTCCAAAGACGAGGCGGGGTCAGAACGGGGTGCGGTATCAAGAAGGGGCCCGGGGGTACCAGGTTCATGGACTAGGGCTGCCATGGTTAGGTTACTTCTTTCTTTTTGTTTTTAAGAAAAAAAAAGAAAGAAGAAAAGAAAATAAAAATAAAAAAAAAGAAAAAAAAAAAGGGGGGACCGGGGAGGGATAGGTCCTAGGAGGAATGAAAGGGCCAGAAATCTCCCTCCGCGCCCAAGAGGACCTCAGCACCGCAAGTAGCGCAGATGCAGCATGGAACCCGTGCCATACCCTACCCATCATGCTAGTAAACTAACAATCCGGGATAGCAACCTCACATCTGCCGAGCTACCTCGGTGGACAAAAGAGAGGGCGGCCGGATATCCGCCACAAAGCATACCTCCTTCGGCCACCACCCCCGGAATCCGAAAGGTGGCTTCCAGAGATACACTCGTCGCCCGAAAGACACCCAAAGCTACTCCGGGATACCGGAGAGGGATCGGGACATCCCCAGGCGATCCAGATTCCACGGCAAACTACGCCACCGCTAAGAACCTCAACGGAATGGGATGGACCCCGGTATCCTTTCCTCTACCTAGGAACTAGCGCGCCTGTGGGAGAAATCCCAAAGGACAAAAAGAGGAAGGGCAAAAGGGAGGGGTGGGGAGGGGGAGGAGGAAAGGAAAAAGGGGAGGATGGGGAGGATGGGATAGGGGAGGGGAGATTGGGGGGTAATTAGGTTCGGTCTGAGGAAGAAGACCGATAGGTCTAATTCCTCAGACCAAGAGCCTCTTCACCACGCCAAGGAGCCCCCCTTGAAGAGGTGCATAGTTATACTAGGGGATACATACCCTCTTGGATATAGGAATTTCTGAGGTGCAGGCAGGACACTAATAACGACTGAATATTGCAGGAATTAAGGCTCCCGGTTGCATGTGGTTTCTGAGGGAAAGTCCAGAGGGGCTAAGGCTAAGCTTAGGGAAGTTGAAGATCAGGATATATGCTGCAACACCAAGTAAGTTAGTCCTTTATACGTGCATGCAGGCGAGTTTCTTGCAACATCAATCATTTGTGGAAATCTGTCCTATAAGCCACTTGTGAGGCTGAGGTACCCACCTCAGAGCTCGGTGTCAAGAGTTTGCCAGGGTAGGTGACTCACTTGGAGGCAGTCCACACAAATTTTCACATATACTTTCCCTCGAGGTTTATAGGAACTTTATTAAGGAAAACCACCTCAGTTTTCCCCCATGGTTATCGCAACCAAACACTGGTTGGTCATGGGATTCTCCCCGGACTTCTATACAGGGCCGGATTTAGACCCTGGGGGGGCCGGGACACTTTAGTTTTGGGGGACCCCTCAACCTGGAAATTAAATTGCAGTTTTCAAACAAAAATATTAGGTTTCGAAGAAGCTTAATTTTATTTTTCTCAATTTTATTGACTAAGAATACAGTGGGGCTTCACTGTTCATGTCTACAGAAGTATTTGTAGACATGGACAGTGAAGCCCCACCATGTGATTCAGACGCAGCCATGTGGTTTCCTGTCAGTGAAAATCATGTGTACTTTTGGTCAACTGAGACCATAGACACCGTAAGCTGGACACCAAAGATATAAATAAATGCACATCGGTAATTATTATAGTGTAGTTGTGTAGATGGAATATATTACAAACTGAAAATTATAGTCAATTATTCTTGAAGTCAATAAAATTAAGAAAAATAAATCAGACTTCTTCGAAACCCAACTTTTTTTTTTCGAAAACTGCTGTTTATCATTCTAGTTCACTTATTTGCAATTTAATTTCCATGTTGAGAGCCCCCCCCCCCCAGGTCTAAATCCGGCCCTGATCAAAACTAAGCACTAAACCCACACGAGATGCCAAATACGTCAGCCCAACATCAAGGAGACTGTTTTCAACACGAGTCCATGGACATTGTTCATTAGAATTACGAATATGTGATCAACGAGTGTCTTTGGGCTAGTGTCCAGGGCGGTTCAAATATGAAGGTTCATGCCACATTAACACAGTAACAAGACTGACACAGTCCCTTAGTAATTACCAAGTGACAACCATCCCCCTACCTACCTACACCCCTCCCCATCACCCACCCACCAGTAACAACTAACTACTCACCCCCAAACCCCTCCACCAGCAGCCAACCCTCGACCCTTTCCCTAACGACCTTCCCCCTCCCCACAAACTACTGACGTCATCGCCCCCCCCCTCCTCCAGGTCAATGGCGCCATTTAGCCATAGAGGTCAAGAATAGTGGCGCCACTAGTCACTCCTCTACCATCCACCACACCAACAACACCTCCAGCTCTTCCAGTTCCATCAACCTGTGGTAATTTAAACTTTAATTACTCCAATTTCATGGTAATTTTTGACAGATCAGATTTGAAAATATTTTAGCGATTTTTCTTTCTACAAAACTGAAGGAAGCATTGTAAATACATAGACTTCAAACTATTGCTTACTGCAGTTCATGAATAATCTAGTAATGTCCATACTTTTATCTTTGCAGACATTGTTTTGGGTGTTGCTGCTGGTGACGACATCTCTGAAGACTTGCAGCTGCCCACCACACGGACTTCACCACACAGCAGCTGCCCACCACACGGACTTCACCACACAGCAGCTGCCCACCACACGGACTTCACCACACAGCAGCTGCCCACCACACGGACTTCACCACACAGCAGCTGCCCACTTCACCACACAGCAGCTGCCCACCACACGGACTTCACCACACAGCAGCTGCCCACCACACGGACTTCACCACACAGCAGCTGCCCACCACACGGACTTCACCACACAGCAGCTGCCCACCACACGGACTTCACCACACAGCAGCTGCCCACCACACGGACTTCACCACACAGCAGCTGCCCACCACACGGACTTCACCACACAGCAGCTGCCCACCACACGGACTTCACCACACAGCAGCTGCCCACCACACGGACTTCACCACACAGCAGCTGCCCACCACACGGACTTCACCACACAGCAGCTGCCCACCACACGGACTTCACCACACAGCAGCTGCCCACCACACGGACTTCACCACACAGCAGCTGCCCACCACACGGACTTCACCACACAGCAGCTGCCCACCACACGGACTTCACCACACAGCAGCTGCCCACCACACGGACTTCACCACACAGCAGCTGCCCACCACACGGACTTCACCACACAGCAGCTGCCCACCACACGGACTTCACCACACAGCAGCTGCCCACCACACGGACTTCACCACACAGCAGCTGCCCACCACACGGACTTCACCACACAGCAGCTGCCCACCACACGGACTTCACCACACAGCAGCTGCCCACCACACGGACTTCACCACACAGCAGCTGCCCACCACACGGACTTCACCACACAGCAGCTGCCCACCACACGGACTTCACCACACAGCAGCTGCCCACCACACGGACTTCACCACACAGCAGCTGCCCACCACACGGACTTCACCACACAGCAGCTGCCCACCACACGGACTTCACCACACAGCAGCTGCCCACCACACGGACTTCACCACACAGTGGCCTGGTGGCTAAAGCTCCCGCTTCACACACGGAGGGCCCGGGCTCGATTCCCGGCGGGTGGTAACATTTCGACACGTTTCCTTACACCTGTTGTCCTGTTCACCTAGCAGAAAATAGGTACCTGGGTGTTAGTCGACTGGTGTGGGTGGCATCCTGGGGGACAAGATTAAGGACCCCAATGGAAATAAGTTAGTCCTCGATAACGCACCGACTTTCTTGGGTGGCTAACCCTCCGGGGTTAAAAATCCGAACGAAATCTTATCTCTTATCACAGCAGCTGCCCACATGGAGAATATCGCCAACTTAAAAGATTCGATGAACTTATAAGCGTTAATTAAAATGTAATAAATAGTCTACCACAGTAAGTAAATATTTAAGGAACACACACAAAGGTGTACAAGGAACACAAATATAAAAATGAACTAACTGAGACAAGCCTCAACTGCTGTATTTGTCAGCAGGACGACAACAGTCACAATTCGGGAGCTTTAAGCTCGGGGAAAAAAAAAAAATATACCTACCCCAACCCTACTAACAATAGTAGTAATGAGGCGGACAGCCTCAATACTGCCATCATTAGTAGTCTGAGGTATGATACATTTCTCAAATTTCATGACTAGTGTTGCGATACTGAGCAGTGGACAGTCCTGTACAACACTACCTTCACTGGAAACACTTGTGCACGCGGAAGTATTCTAACACAGCTATTGTGATCACCTCGTCTCCAGTGTTCTGTCTTGTTTGTAAGGAAGGATTCTGCGGAAATTAAAAAAGTTACGGAGTTCCCTCCAATGTATAACTTAGACGCCTAAGTGATATTAGCCAAAACCTACTCCTATATTTAACTAGACAAAAAAATTGATGACTTTTTAAACTTGCACTATTCTCTGATTCAAACTTTCATAGACCTGTCCCCGAAAGTTTACCGCTTCCCTCCCCTCCCCCCATTCAAACGATTTTACATACGTATACATTTACCCAAGTGAAATTTCCTATAACTAGATAATATGCATAGGAGTTAGCTTGGGGAATGTTATACACTGCCTATCAGGTTTGATCCAAAGAAGGGGAGGGCTCTTGCAACTGCTTGTATCAAGATACCTTCACTAGTACAGAGACACCCCTTGAAGGGCATCCAAGTTTAACATGAAGGTAGTTAGGATCATTAAGACACAATGTTTTTCCCCTACACTTCCATGTCCCTCATAGCACACTAAACTAACAGCCAACACTATGGGTTATCTAACTAGCTGGAGACCTGCTTTATACTAGTTTCCTAGCGCGCACTACCGTGCTAAACTGAATTCATAACCTACCTTACCTGCCATTTATGGCTGGCATCCTAGGCACAACCTGAGGACCAATACATTCAAGCCCCCCACACACTACCTCTTTTCTGGGTTTCTAACCCAACAGGGTTAATAATCCTATTCCCACTATTGTCAGTCTAAATCGCCTGCCTAACTATACTCATCAGCCTCAGATGTTAGCGAATCCTTTGATCTCAAAGGTTTTCATTATTTTCATCATTAACGTCTGCTGCCAGAAGCGTTAGACTTCACTACTTACAAACTATCAAACCAACTGCAATTCTGAACGCTAATATACCTTTTATATTCACAGGAACCTGAACGTCGCTTAAATTTTCCAAAATGATGAAATTTTGTGAACTCAATGAAGCAATATTTAACTTTGCACCGTTTGGCCAAAGGCATAAAAAACGTAGAACACCCACCACAACCACTACCCAAAGCCCAGAACCCACCAAAATCCCCACGGAAACCACGAGCAATAACAGACTGCAGACAGCTACTGAAGGTCGTTGGTGGGTTCCCAGGCCTACAGTTCTACGTAATCTATGCCTTCAGGGGAGATTACTCTCCCCTGCTATATGCATTCATAATGCATATAGCAGATTCTCCAGTTCTCTTCTTAACCTAACTACCAAAATGTATAAAACTACTTCAGGTATCGGCTTGACAAAGCTCCTGGAGAGCGAAACGTTGCCACAATAAAATGTCACATTAGCTGCACTTGTGTCCTTTTACTTTACATATTGTCGGTAATTCTACCAACATTATTACTTCTGATATCAATTGCTTACAATATTCCCTATACTCTCCCCACCTAATACAATTACTATCTGCTTCAATAACCAAACTTTAGTGGACTTACAAGTGGGCCCTGCCCACCTCTAACGACGTCTCCAACTGCTGCATCTCCATGTAACGCTAAATGTTATGGGTCAGACCATTTACTAGTGTAGTTGTCACCACCCCTCAGACTGGTCAATGTTGCAGCAGACACAGCCAGGCACAGCACTCCTCAAACTGGTCAATGTTGCAGCAGACACAGCCAGGCACAGCACTCCTCAGACTGGTCAATGTTGCAACAGACACAGCCAGGCACAGCACTCCTCAGACTGGTCAGTGTTGCAGCAGACACAGCCAGGCACAGCACTCCTCAGACTGGTCAGTGTTGCAGCAGACACAGCCAGGCACAGCACTCCTCAGACTGGTCAGTGTTGCAGCAGACACAGCCAGGCACAGCACTCCTCAGACTGGTCAGTGTTGCAGCAGACACAGCCAGGCACAGCACTCCTCAGACTGGTCAGTGTTGCAGCAGACACAGCCAGGCACAGCACTCCTCAGACTGGTCAGTGTTGCAGCAGACACAGTCAGGCACAGCACTCCTCAGTTACCACACCTGAAACAAAACATTCACATTATAACCATGAACATTACACATTTATACACAAACATTACCATGTAATATAAACTAGTAACATTACTGCCAGACTCCTATTCAAATTCAAATACAATTCAAATTCAAAGTTTATTCTCTATAAGGATTATAATGCTGAGTTTACAGAATTTGGTTATTGTGTGGTTTACATGTAGTAAAATAATGATTACTGAGTGTACCACTAGAACACCTAGCATGGCTAGGTATTACAGTGTACCACTAGAACACCTAGCATGGCTAGGTATTACAGTGTACCACTAGAACACCTAGCATGGCTAGGTATTACAGAGTGTACCACTAGAACACCTAGCATGGCTAGGTATTACAGAGTGTACCACTAGAACACCTAGCATGGCTAGGTATTACAGTGTACCACTAGAACACCTAGCATGGCTAGGTATTACAGAGTGTACCACTAGAACACCTAGCATGGCTAGGTATTACAGAGTGTACCACTAGAACACCTAGCATGGCTAGGTATTACAGAGTGTACCACTAGAACACCTAGCATGGCTAGGTATTACAGAGTGTACCACTAGAACACCTAGCATGGCTAGGTATTACAGAGTGTACCACTAGAACACCTAGCATGGCTAGGTATTACATAGTGTACCACTAGAACACCTAGCATGGCTAGGTATTACAGAGTGTACCACTAGAACACCTAGCATGGCTAGGTATTACAGTGTACCACTAGAACACCTAGCATGGCTAGGCATTTCAGGCAGACTTACTTTAATTCTTAATTTTAAAATATTACAAATTATGAGGTAAGTTGGTATTATGGCTAAGTGACTAAATACTAGTTTGTGAG
>NC_091376.1:13434310-13483997 GCF_038502225.1 Cherax quadricarinatus
AACAGTGGGGCAGTGGATGGTGAAAGGGTAAAGGGCAGCAAGAGACTGAACTAGAAAGGGCTGAGGGGAGTGCGAAAAGTATCATCAGAGTTTGTGGAGTAAATCAGTCGTTGTCAAGAAGTCAATGAGAGAGTCAGGATTAAAGGAGGGTCCATCAGCAAGAAGGGAAGGTAAAGAGAGAGTAGTAGAACGAAGACGACGTTGGAGGTAAATTCTGCGTGCTCGTTGATAGAGAGGGCAGTCTAACAGAACGTGGCTAATCAACACCACAACTTGACACTGCTCACAGAGAGGAACAGGGTGCTTCTCCATGAGATACCCATGAGTAAGACGAGTGTGACCAATGCGAAGGTGGGAGAGAGTGGTCTCCCAACCTCGGCACTGATGACAAGAAGACAGCCAGTAACCTATGCTCGGTTTAATAGAATGAAGTTTGTTACCAAGTAGAGTTGACCAACGTTGTTGCCAACGGGTGCGAAGGTGGGTAGCTATTGCAGCAAAATAGTCCAGAAATGGAACACCTCGATAGGAAATTGGTAGGTCATGTACTGCTGACCGCGCAGCAGTGTCTGCTTGTTCATTGCCCTGTACGTCGACATGACCAGGGACCCAACAAAAAACAATATCTTTATGTTTGGTAGAGATACGGCGCAGCCAAAGTTGGATACGGAGAACTAGGGGATGAGATGTATCAAATTTTCGTATAGCCTGTAGAGCACTAAGGGAGTCTGAGACTACTACAAATGATGACACAGGCATAGATGCGGACGCTGTCCGGAAACACTGCTGCGAATCCGACGCCGTCTGAAGACTTAGAGCCATCTGTGTACACAGCGGTGTCATGAGAATGGGAGTGGAAGTGATCAAGAAAAAGAGAGCGGGAAGCCACTGTAGGCAGTTGAGCTTTCGAGCAAGGGAGTGAGAAAGAACAAACCCGAACAGCTGGAACTTCCCAGGGGGGTAGGGAAAAGTGAGATGCTACATGAACATATAAAGGTGGTAACTGAAGGGAAGACAAGAGTGAATGTAGGCGAAGAGAAAAGGGACAGAGCAAACAGGGACGGCGAACGAATAAAGAATGTCTACTAATATCGGTGACCATTCTATAAATGGAAGGATTGTGTAGATCGTGAGAGCGTACATAGTAGCGAAGGCAATGGGCATCATGGCGATCAGACAAGGATGGAACATTCGCTTCTGTATAGAGGCTCTCAACAGGGGAAGAGCAAAAAGCACCAAGGCACAAACGTAATCCTTGGTGATGGATAGAGTTAAGGCTAGAGAGAGTAGCAGGAGAGGCCGCAGAATAAATCTAGTCACCATAATCGAGTTTCAATAAAACGAGGGCTGAATGTAGGCGAAGCAGAGTTCGACGATCAGCTCCCCAGGAAAGATGAGCAAGGGTTTTAAGAAGGTTTAGCCGGCTGTGACAAGTTGCCTTCAGAGAGGTTATGTGAGGTTTCCAGGATAACCGACGGTCAAAGAGAAGGCCTAGAAACCTGACTGTATCACGTTCGGGGATACGGGAGCCATAGAGATACAAAGGATGGTCGGAGATAACAGAGCGTCTAGTGAAAGTAATTTGGTGAGTTTTGGTACTTGAAAATTTAAACCCATGCGTGGTGGCCCAAGTGGAAACACGGTCGACCGCATGCTGGAGAGAAACTGCAATAAGATGACAGTCAGCGCCTGCACAAGCAATAGCGAAGTCATCAACATAGAGTGATGACCAAATATTGGGTGGAAGAACAGAGGCCAAATCATTTATAGCAAGGAGAAACAGTGTTGTGTTAGAACACATCCCTGAGGGACACCTTCAGCTTGGACGAAGTCCGGGGAAAGAACATTATTGACTCGAACACGGAAGTGTCTGTCAGTTAAAAAGTTCTTAAGGAACGATGGTAGATTGCCTCGGAGGCCTAAGGAATGGGCCTGGGCCAAAATATTATACCTCCAAGTTGTGTCATATGCCTTCTCAAGGTCAAAAAATATGGCAATAACTGAGTGATTATTCGCAAAGGCATTACGAACATACGTATCCAAGCGTAGTAAGGGGTCTATGGTAGAACGACCCTTACGAAAGCCATATTGACTAGTGGAGAGACTGTTGTGTGTCTCTAAATACCAAATTAAACGTCGATTTACGAGACGTTCCATCACTTTGCAAACTGCACTAGTAAGAGCGATGGGGCGATAGTGGGAGGCATCATGTCCTGTAGTACCCGGTTTGTGGAAAGGGAGAACAATGGCAGATTTCCACAGCTGGGGAAGAACTCCTTGTGCCCAAATAAGATTGAAGAGAGGTAAGAGGACTACAAGGGCTGACCGATGTAAATGTTGTAACATACGAATATGAATGTCGTCAGGCCCAGCTGCCGATGATCGGCAAGCTGAGAGCGTTGCCTCCAGTTCTTGAAGTGTAAAAGGCACATTATACTGTTCTTCTCTGAGAGAAGAAAAGTCCAAGGGTACTAACTCTCTGGCAGACTTTGAGGAAAGAAACGAGGGGCATAGATGGAGCCCTCGGGAAATACGGACCAGATGTGTGCCAAGTTCAATGGCAACGTCGAGAGGGTTTGCTACATCAACACCAGCGACCCGTAGAACAGGAGCCGGGTCAGGAGAGTATTTACCACTCAATTTCCTCACTTTTTTCCAGACTGCACTCATAGAAGAAGCAGAGGTGATGGTGGAAACATAGTCTCGCCAACAAGTGCGTTTAGCTTCACGGATGACACGGTGAGCGATCGCACGCTTCTGCTTAAAATCAAGAAGTCTCTCAGCGGTTCTATTGTACCGGTACCTGCCCCATGCAGCACGTTTCAAACATACTGCACGAGCACAAGCAGGAGACCACCAAGGCACGCACTTCTGAGAATGCCTGCCTGAGGTTTGGGGTATAGAATGAGAAGCTGCGGTATAAACTGACGTCGAGAAGATGTGTAGGAGCTCATCAATGGAGGATGAAGAAGGAACCTCACTAAAAGCAGTGAGGTGTGAGTAAAGATCCCAATTTGCCCGATCAAATTGCCAGCGAGGGCTACGGAAAGGTGGTGAATAGGAAGGAGAAGTAAGAATGATCGGAAAATGATCACTGTCATGTAAGTCTGGTAGAACAGACCAGGTGAAGTCTAGTGCAGTGGAGGAAGAGCAGACTGATAGATCGATGCAAGAGAGAGTATGAGTACGAGGATCAAAATGGGTGGGAGAACCCGTATTTAAAACATGGAGGGGGGTGAGAGGCGAGAAAAGCCTCCAACTGGATGCCACGTGAGTCACAATGAGAATCCCCCCAGAGGAAATGGTGGGCATTAAAATCACCAAGTAACAGAAGTGGTGGTGGAAAGGATGAAACAAGAAAGGCAAAGTCTGGGATAGAAAATGCACGAGAAGGAGAGAGATATAAAGAACATATTGTAAACCACTTATTCAAGTGGATACGGGCTGCAGTGTAATGCAGCGAGGTATGGACAAATAGTTGACAGTACGGAATATCATTGCGTAGAAGAAGGGCACTTTCATTAAAGGTCCCATCTGAGAAAGGATCCGAAGAATACAATAAATTATAGCCTGAGATAGGTTGGAAAACAGCCGAGTGTAATTTTGGTTCTTGTAAGCAAGCACCAACAGGGGAAAACCTGGAAAGCAACATCTGAAGCTCACCCCGATTACCCGAGGCCGCAGATATTCCACTGTAAATAGGCCATGATTGGTGATGAAAATATCAGGAATCTGTAGGTAAAGGCACCTACGGACTAGAGGGGTTAGAAAAGTCAACGTGTGGTGGCATTGGAAGACGTTCAAGTAGCGAAGGAATGGAGCGTTGCGAAGAATGGGGTTGTGAAGATGGAGGAGAGGGAAGTGAAGGAACAGGAAGTGAATCAGTGTCCATTGAAGGTTTAGTCTCTGCAATATATTCTGAAATGGCTTCAAGTGTTTCTGAATTCAAAGATGTATGGGAGACCATATTGGAGATAGGAGGAGGAGGGTGAGTAAAGATTGGGACAGTAATGGACTGTACCAAAGTAGAGGGGGAGGGAAGAGTGTAAGGGACTGGAGATGAAGTGTGGGGGGGACAGAAGAGGCAGAAACCTGGGAGGTGGCATTAGAGGGAGAAACTTGGGAGGGGACGGGGGTGGAAGGCATAGTACGAGGAGGAGGGTGAATCTCCACACTTGTAATAGAGCCAGAGAGAGGGGAAGAACTAGGTACAGAGACTGGAAAGGTAAAGTGTGGAGGTGGAAGAAGGGAAGGAAGGGGCAAAGAAGATTTGAGCAATGTGGATTTTTTGGACTTCTGAGTAGGGGAGCGATTGGTATTAGGTGTTGTATGAGGTCTTGTCGATACTGGGGCTTGTGAGGAAGGACGCGAAGATGTGAGAACAGACTGAGTTGTAGTCGGGACATCAGAGCCAAGGACAGCAAAAGGATTAGATGCCGTAGTGGCTATGGGAGGGGTAACAACAGAGGAGGCTGCAGAAGATGGGACCCCAGAAGTGGGGGGATGTTTGGAAACACGAGAATAAGAAACACAGGGTAGTCTCCATTGGAGGTGGAGATGAGTAACTGCCATAGCATAAGGGAGACCCTCTGCCTCTTTGAGGCAACGGATTTCACGTTCATTTAAGTAGACCTGGCAACGGCGGGAGTACGAAGGGTGAGCTTCATTACAATTAAGGCAAGATGGAGGGTGACTGCAAGATGTATTAGAATGGTCGTCGGCACCACAGACTGGGCATTCGGCCATAGATCTGCAATATTTCGCTGGGTGACCAAAACGCCAGCAATTTCTACATTGTTGCAGTGTAGGTATCACCTTTCGAACTTGTAACCGATGTCCCGCGACATATACAGAGGACGGGAGTTCTTGGCTGTCAAAAGTTAAATAAGCCACATTGCAAGGGTAACGTCTCCGCCCCCAGGCAGGAAGGACATAAGTGTCTACTTTGAGGATTGGGAGATCCTGGAGTTCCAGCTGTTCAAAAATGTCATTGCCACATGACTGGAAATTCTGTTGGACTATGGTATGGGGCAGAATGACAGTACCACTACAAGAATTGAGAGAAAGATGTTTTTCAATAGTGACAGGAGTAGTATCGATATTCGAAAGGAGAGAAAGATCATGAGCTTGGGCAGCATTCTGGACAGTGACAATGCGCATACCGCTCTTGAGAGCATGAAATGAAATATCTCTACCAACATGACGCAGGAGCGCTTTGCCAATACTATGGTCAGAAAGGTAGACAGAAGAAGAAGTCGGTCTTAAAGTAAAGAATTTAGTCCATTGTGTGGTCTGAAACTGAGCGTGGAGAGGGAGTGCTTGACGTGTCGGTCTTTTCCGAGTAGAATGGGAAGGTAACGAAGGAGCATCATCAGGAGATTGACGTTGGCGTTTAGGAGTAGGACCGGAGTTGGTCCGGCGTGAAATGGGCGGGTGATTCGAAAATTGCCGTACCATATAGGGAGAAGCTGGAAGCATAGTCAAAGGAGAGCGGAGTTCAGACAAATCGAAGGAGTCAGTCGAAGCCCCGGTACCTGAAGCGGGTGAGGAAACAGCACCAGCAAGAGGTACAGGGGCATCAGGAGTGTCCGAAGAGTGGTCTAAACACAAGGCAGGTTCAGAATGGGGTGCGGTATCAAGAAGGGGCCCGGGGGTAGTGGGTTCATGGACTAGGGCTGCCATGGTTAGGTTACTCCTTTGCTTTTTGCTTTTAAGAAAAAAAAAGAAAGAAAAGAAAATAAAAATAAAAAAAAGAATAAAAAAAGGGGGGAGCGGGGAGGAATAGTTCCCAGGAGGAATGAAAGGGCCGGAAATCTCCCTCTGCGCCCAAGAGGACCTCAACACCGCTAGTAGCGCAGATGCAGCATGGAACCCGTGCCATACCCTACCCTTCATGCCAGTAAACCAGCAATCCGGGATAGCAACCTCACATCTGCCGAGCTACCTCGGTGGACAAAAGAGAGGGCAGCCGGATATCCACCACAAAGCATACCTCGACCTGGACCTGGAGAGAGTTTCGGGGGTCAACGCCCCCGCGGCCCGGTCTGTGACCAGGCCTCCTGGTGGATCAGCACCTGATCAACCAGGCTGTTGCTGCTGGCTGCACGCAAACCAACGTACGAGCCACAGCCCGGCTGATCAGGAACTGACTTTAGGTGCTTGTCCAGTGCCAGCTTGAAGACTGCCAGGGGTCTGTTGGTAATCCCCCTTATGTGTGCTGGGAGGCAGTTGAACAGTCTCGGTCCCCTGACACTTATTGTATGGTCTCTTAACGTGCTAGTGACACCCCTGCTTTTCATTGGGGGGATGGTGCATCGTCTGCCAAGTCTTTTGCTTTCGTAGTGAGTGATTTTCGTGTGCAAGTTCGGTACTAGTCCCTCTAGGATTTTCCAGGTGTATATAATCATGTATCTCTCCCTCCTGCGTTCCAGGGAATACAGGTTTAGAAACCTCAAGCGCTCCCAGTAATTGAGGTGTTTTATCTCCGTTATGCGCGCCGTGAAAGTTCTCTGTACATTTTCTAGGTCGGCAATTTCACCTGCCTTGAAAGGTGCTGTTAGAGTGCAGCAATATTCCAGCCTAGATAGAACAAGTGACCTGAAGAGTGTCATCATGGGCTTGGCCTCCCTAGTTTTGAAGGTTCTCATTATCCATCCTGTCATTTTTCTAGCAGATGCGATTGATACAATGTTATGGTCCTTGAAGGTGAGATCCTCCGACATAATCACTCCCAGGTCTTTGACGTTGGTGTTTCGCTCTATTTTGTGGCCAGAATTTGTTTTGTACTCTGATGAAGATTTAATTTCCTCATGTTTACCATATCTGAGTAATTGAAATTTCTCATCGTTGAACTTCATATTGTTTTCTGCAGCCCACTGAAAGATTTGGTTGATGTCCGCCTGGAGCCTTGCAGTGTCTGCAATGGAAGACACTGTCATGCAGATTCGGGTGTCATCTGCAAAGGAAGACACGGTGCTGTGGCTGACATCCTTGTCTATGTCGGATATGAGGATGAGGAACAAGATGGGAGCTAGTACTGTGCCTTGTGGAACAGAGCTTTTCACCGTAGCTGCCTCGGACTTTACTCTGTTGACGACTACTCTCTGTGTTCTGTTAGTGAGGAAATTATAGATCCATCGACCAACTTTTCCTGTTATTCCTTTAGCGCGCATTTTGTGCGCTATTACGCCATGGTCACACTTGTCGAAGGCTTTTGCAAAGTCTGTATATATTACATCTGCATTCTTTTTGTCTTCTAGTGCATTTAGGACCTTGTCGTAGTGATCCAGTAGTTGAGACAGACAGGAGCGACCTGTTCTAAACCCATGTTGCCCTGGGTTGTGTAACTGATGGGTTTCTAGATGGGTGGTGATCTTGCTTCTTAGGACCTTTTCAAAGATTTTTATGATATGGGATGTTAGTGCTATTGGTCTGTAGTTCTTTGCTGTTGCTTTACTGCCCCCTTTGTGGAGTGGGGCTATGTCTGTTGTTTTTAGTAACTGAGGGACGACCCCCGTGTCCATGCTCCCTCTCCATAGGATGGAAAAGGCTCGTGATAGGGGCTTCTTGCAGTTCTTGATGAACACAGAGTTCCATGAGTCTGGCCCTGGGGCAGAGTGCATGGGCATGTCATTTATCGCCTGTTCGAAGTCATTTGGCGTCAGGATAACATCGGATAGGCTTGTGTTAATCAAATTTTGTGGCTCTCTCATAAAAAATTCATTTTGATCTTCGACTCTCAGTCTGGTTAGCGGCTTGCTAAAAACTGAGTCATATTGGGACTTGAGTAGCTCACTCATTTCCTTGCTGTCATCTGTGTAGGACCCATCTTGTTTAAGTAGGGGCCCAATACTGGACGTTGTTCTCGATTTTGATTTGGCATAGGAGAAGAAATACTTTGGGTTTCTTTCGATTTCATTTATGGCTTTTAGTTCTTCCCGCGATTCCTGACTCCTAAAGGATTCTTTTAGCTTAAGTTCGATGCTTGCTATTTCTCTGACCAGTGTCTCCCTGCGCATTTCTGATATATTGACCTCTTTTAGCCGCTCTGTTATTCTTTTCCGTCGCCTGTAAAGGGAGCGCCTGTCTCTTTCTATTTTACATCTACTCCTCCTTTTTCTTAGAGGAATAAGCCTTGTGCATACATCGAGTGCCACCGAGTTAATCTGTTCTAGGCATAAGTTTGGGTCTGTGTTGCTTAGTATATCTTCCCAGCTTATATCGGTTAGGACTTGGTTTACTTGGTCCCACTTTATGTTTTTGTTATTGAAGTTGAATTTGGTGAATGCTCCCTCGTGACTAGTCTCATTTTGTCGGTCTGGGGCTCCACGCATACATGTCTGAACCTCAATTATGTTGTGATCTGAGTATATTGTTTTTGATATGGTGACATTTCTTATCAGATCATCATTGTTAGTGAAGATGAGGTCTAGTGTATTCTCCAGTCTAGTAGGCTCTATTATTTGCTGGTTTAAATTGAATTTTGTGCAGAGATTTAAAAGCTCGTGTGAGTGTGAGTTTTCATCAGAGCTGCCTCCTGGTGTTATTACTGCAACAATATTATTTGCTATATTCCTCCATTTTAGGTGCCTTAAGTTGAAATCCCCCAGGAGCAAGATGTTGGGTGCAGGAGCTGGAAGATTTTCCAGACAGTGGTCAATTTTTAACAGCTGTTCCTGGAATTGCTGGGATGTTGCATCCGGAGGCTTGTAGACTACCACAATGACTAGGTTTTGGTTCTCGACCTTTACTGCTAAAACTTCCACTACGTCATTTGAGGCATTAAGCAGTTCTGTGCAAACAAGTGACTCTGCAATGTACAGGCCAACCCCCCCCTTTTGCCTGTTCACTCTGTCACATCTGTATAGGTTGTAACCTGGGATCCATATTTCGTTGTCCAAGTGATCCTTTATGTGGGTCTCAGTGAAAGCCGCGAACATTGCCTTTGCCTCTGCAAGCAGTCCACGGATGAAAGGTATTTTGTTGTTTATTGCTGGCTTTAGACCCTGTATATTTGCAAAGAAGAATGTTATCGGACTGGTGGTATTGTTGGTACTGGGGGGGGATTTTTTTTCCGGCATTAGTATCTGTATCTGTTGGTTTGGAGTGGAGGCCATCGACTGTGGTTCCACTCCAGGAATGACTGGATTTGGTGTACGATTTCTGCCATTTCCTGCCAATTTTTTTTCCTTCCTGGCACTAAAAAACCTCTCCCTCTTGAGTGGCTGTGGCTACCCAGGTTTTCCCATGGCCTGGATGTTTTGTATCTTTTTGTCCCCTTTAGATGGTATGCCTGGCAATTTAAGTTATAGCACAGTCTTTCCTGTACTGAAGAGGTACACATTTCAGGGTGAAAAAGCTTACAGGAAGGGAGTTTGCATTTTCCTGTTGTCATATGGGCATGACATTTTCTAGGGTGGTCATAGTTGCATGTCCCATCTGTTTTTCCAGATTTCCCATGCCAGCAGATACCAAGTGCATAGTATGTGCACAGGCTTGGTTTCCGTTTGCCTTGGGTTTCTGTGACTGTATTCCCTGTTGGTGCATGTTTCCCTGTCTTATTCCTATCCTCCTTAGCACCAACAATGGAGCTCCCACCAGTTGTTTTTGGTAATTTATCCTCACTATTGCTATTGGAGTCCTCTTGTTTGCTATTTCCTGCGGTATTTCTGGTTTGCAATATTGGTTTTATCTTATCTTTGACTACACTTGTTTCCCTACTATGGCTCCTGTCCTCTATGAGGTCATTTATATGTATTCCTTCCTGCGTATAATTCCCGACTACCTGGACAAAATCTCCAGCTTCACCATTACTGTCTCCCAGGACAATATCTCCAACTTCACCATTTCTGTCTCCCAGGACAGCACCTCCAGCTTCACCATTACTGTCTCCCAGGACAGCACTATCAGCCCCACATTTACTGACTACCTCCTTCGGCCATCACCCCCGGAATCCGAAAGGTGGCTTCCAGAGATACACCCGTCGCCCGAAAGATACCCAAAGCTACTCCGGGATACCGGAGAGGGATCGGGACATCCCCAGGCAATCCACATTCCACGGCAAACTACGCCACCACCAAGAACCTCAACGGAATGGGATGGACCCCGGTGTCCTTTCCCCTACCTAGGAACTAGCGCGCCTGTGGGAGAAATCCCAAAGGCCAAAAACAGGAAGGGCAAAAGGGAGGGGTGGGGAGGAGGAGGAGGAATGGAAAAAGGGGAGGATGGGGAGGATGGGATAGGGGAGGGGAGAATGGGGGGTAATTAGGTTCGGTCTGAGGAAGAAGACCGACAGGGCTAATTCCTCAGACCAAGAGCATATGTGTAGAGAACCTGGGATAACCCAGAAAAGTCAGACAGAGTGACTTATTTCCAATGGGGTCAATGTTGAGAGGGAAAAAATTAAGTAATATGCAAGGTGAGGGCTTGGATACATGCCGGGTTTATAATTGTATGACTGGGTATGCATTTGTATTCTTGTGGTATAACATACCTATGTTTTAGGTGTATTAGGGAATGTATGATGTAGCCGTTGTGTCGTTTGGCATAGTGTAGGAGGGGAAATAATTTATTAGGTATGAGTTGTAATCTGTTTAGGGAAGTGGGAAAGGCCGGTCTAAGTCACTATACGGCAGTATGTTCTTTTATTGGTTTTAACAGATGCATGCATCATGTATGTACTTATTAAATTGCTCTAGTTAAGTTTACGACCTGATGTAGTGTCAGGCCAAGTTACTGGTTAGTACTGTATACACTGTACCTTTTTCTTTGTGAGCCTAGCCATATAGGTACAAGTTTAGTATTGCTGTTCAAAGGCAAAGTTTATAATATGGTCAGGGATGTGTATATTAATGTATTGTATTTTTGGTGTAGGTGATTCTTCTATAACGTATGTTCAGTCATATGTATCCCTAGTGTGTATCTGTTAGATTTCGTGTCACATGTAATGGGTTATAGGTAAACTGTGTATGCCGGTATGGTGCAACATTGTATGTTTTATGATTTAATTGTTTTTCACCCTTGGTTACAGGGTTTATTGTTGTAATGAAGTGTATTTTCAATAAAATATAAAAAAAATAATTTGGTGACCAAACTGGGGAGGGGACCAGGAGCTGCAGCTCAACTCTGCTGTTGTACTGACAAATACGCCACCAGACAATACTTACGTTATTTAGGTGTATTAAAAGAATGAGGAAGCGGTAAAGCCGGGGGGAATGGCAGGACGAGGGGCAACTCAACTCTCCCGAACGACTACTGAAGTTCAACTGACCTTTAGTGACCTTGAGGTTGGTCACTGTCCTGACCTTCACTATAACACCATCACTGATAACTGACTAACTCTCACTACCACCACTAGATGGCACTACTACACCACCACTAGACGGCATCACTATCAGTGCTACTCATGGTGGAGCACTCAACCCGTGGGGGTCATGAACCATCTGGGAGCATAAGTTCACTCCCGGGTGGCATAGATCACATTCCTTGGGAGTGATCTATGCCACCCCGGTCTATATATCAGTAGCCTTGAGTTTTTGGAAGAAAAATGCGCTTACATTCCATAGACATTTAGGTTAATTTTGTCAGGAAACTGAACAAGTGTTTCCTGACGTGGGTCATATGATGACCCGCAGCTGGAGCTTTAGGTCATCTGACTGAGACCTTCCGCCAGCTTACCGGTTCACCCCTTTAAAAATTATTGTTATAAGTAAGAGTAAATCACCACCACTCTCCAGGTAAACTCCAGGTAAACCACTGCACAGGCACCTAAAGTCAGTACCTGACCAACCGGGCTGTGGTTCGTACGTCAGCTTGCGTGCGGGCAGCAGTAGCAGCCTGGTTGATCAGACCCTGATCCACCATGAGGCCTGGTCTCAGACCGAGCCGCGGGGGCGTTGACCCCCCGAAACCCTCTCCAGGTAAACTGCTTCAATTGGTGACTTCACTAAGAAGTCTCCATTTAATTTTCCTTATAAGGAAATAGTAAGTTTATTTAGTACAGATACACATAAGTACAGTTGTTATACATACATGTGCAAATTATCTAGAATAATCTCCAAAAAAGTCAAAAGTTATTAATTTCCATTGAGGTCCTTAACTTATTTCCACTGAGAGAATACACCATCCATTGTGGGAAGTGTGACAAAGTTTACCTGGGAAAGACGTCTATGATAATTTATAAACACCAAATAGCCTATACCACGGATGGCACTAGAAATACATGTGTCATACACAGAAACACTGAGGGAGTCAGGGAGATCTCATACTCTGGCCAGATGCTGAAATGATCTACTGGGAAGCAGATTTAATGCCACCAACACTATCATTCGAAAAGTTAGCAATTATAATATTTCCCAAACATTATTCCATGTGATATTATTATCATACTTCCACGAGGCTGCCAGAAAGATAAACCTTTCTCCACTTCTGGCGTCCTTCACCTAGTACTACTATTACTACACTCTCCTGTACCTATATATAGCCAGCTTCCTCTCATATTCCTCAGGTATTTGAATTGATCAATGACCGAAACGTCTTCATTATAGACAGGTGTCCTAAGTGAATGCATTCATGTCCAGTTGCGTCACCTATCAAGGGGTTAGATAGATTAGAGGTAAGGGACTGAACACCGTAAAATTAATTGTCTTCAGTATATCTCCTGTATATTAAATTAAAAAAGCCTGTAGCATAGGCGAAACCTGTTGGCAATAAAGATACCCAGGCTTGGTTGGCAACGCACTCGCCTCACATACTGCAAGTCCGTGGTTCATTCCCCAGTATGGGTGGAAACGTTGAATATGTTTTGTTACATCTGATGTCCCTGTTCACCTAGCAGTAAGCAGGTGCCTGGGTATTAGCTGACTGTTGTGGGTAGCAGCCTGGGGTAAAAGACCAACCTAAATTGCCAGAAATGTTCTACATAACCAGGAGCTTTCTGTGGAAAATTGCATTTATCTGAATGTAACTAATTATGTACATAACAGTAAATGATAACAAAGATAATTATTATTTATCAATGTTACATAGACAAGTAGGAATTTGGGACACCTAGGTCGCAAAAAATGTCCCCCTTCGATACCTACCACTGTCATAACCACAAGTTGCTCTGGACCTATTAATTAAATGAAATATACATACACCAGGAATACTGGTAAATATATAAATTTGTAGACTGTATATTAAAAATAATAAATGGTTATATATATACACAATTACATAACAGAAGGAAAATATATCTTAATATCACTCACCAATTTGACTGGAGATTAATGTGTATCATACTCAGAAAACCTCACTCTAACTAAATCTATGAAAATAATGCTGGCCTGGTGGCTAAAGCTCCCGCTTCACACACGGAGGGCCCGGGTTCGATTCCCGGCGGGTGGAAACATTTCGACACGTTTCCTTACACCTGTTGTCCTGTTCACCTAGCAGCAAATAGGTACCTGGGTGTTAGTCGACTGGTGTGGGTCGCATCCTGGGGGACAAGATTAAGGACCCCAATGGAAATAAGTTAGACAGTCCTCGATGACGCACTGACTTTCTTGGGTTATCCTGGGTGGCTAACCCTCCGGGGTTAAAAATCCGAACGAAATCTTATCTTATCTTATCTTATCTACACACAAATCTAGAGAGCTTATCTGAGGTTCCTGGAGCTGTCTTGTCCAGTCGTCTGATATCTCAAGTTATGCAGGAATGCACATCCACCAATTTCGCCTCCTATTTGAGAGGTGTCAACACAATTTTATCCTCTAGAGCACGAAAAATTCTTCCCATTACACCAACGTTTGTACAAAATTCAAAACCAAGATGGCGAGTCACCTCCCCAGCCGCAGGTTTCCCATTTTCGATAACATACTTCTTTTAAAAATACAATATAGGGCATCTATTTACCTATAAATTACCGTATTTCCGGAAAATATATACAGTATTTTCCACACTTTCTATATAATATGTCAGTGATGTCAGCTATGGTCTGTATAACTTATATCGTACTTAAAGAAATAAAGATTATTATTATTATTATTATTATTATTATTATTATTATTATTATTATTATTATTATTATTATTATTATCTCGGGAACTAGTTATAGAGCTCCTAAAACCTACAAAATTTTTAACCTACCCTCGCCAAGTTCCCTCATGTCCCACCTAAGAGTCATTATTCTCTGGGAATTCCTTGTTCATGGTTGAAAGCTCGGACCCAAGGTTGGTGTGGCTTCTACACACTGGTAAGTAAGTTTATTTAGGTACAGGTACACAAATACAGTTACACACATTATCATACATGGAGTTTACCTGGCAGCACATGTGTAAATTACCTAGATTATTATTATAATCAAGGGGGAAGCGCTAAACCCGGAGGATTATACAGCGCCTGGGGGGGGATGTGGAAGGCATTCAGGCTTAATTCAGGGAACTGGAGCACAGATCCAATTCCCTAAATCAAGAGCCCCTCACCAACATCAAGGAACCTTCCTTGAGGGGTAAATTACTTAGAATAACCCCAAATAAAGTCAAAGTGATTTATTTCTATTGGGGTCCTTGAACTGCTACTTGGGAGTTACTTGACTAGTGTGGGATAAATCCTGACTATAGAAGGATACTTCAGACAGGGATTAACGTTAAAATAAACTCAAGTAGGATAACAGTGACCAACCACCCACATGGTAGCTGTAACTTCTTATTTGCTGTTTTTTTTTTATATAAAAAGTTGTTCTTTCAGGTGATTGAAGCTGAATTACAGAAATTATCTAACTTATAAAATACACTGATAGTTCTATTACTAAATCAGGGGAAGGCGCTAAACCCGTAGGGAATCAGGCAGCACGTAGGAAATGGAAGGCAATAAAGTGTTATCAAATTTAAGGGTGGATAGGTGTAATTTCTTGGATCAAGAACTCTTCACTGGCATCAAGGCACCTCCCTCGATGGGAGATTTACTGATAGATATATATTCTGGATTCTATTGAAGTCTATTTTCCTTGTGCAATAACAGTAGAATCCCATTCAAACCATATATAGCCATAAACTGTTTTTTGTATCAAGTAAATGGGGAAAATATAATCAATCCTGTTTTAAAATGGTTTAGTTTCACTTCTGGTGGCAGAAGCAAGTACACATATAAGAGTTTTATATACATATGAGAGTTATAAAACTCAGATTTTGCAATTGCATGCAAGGTGCTTGTGGTAGCCTTCTTGGTGTGTTCCCATTCTTCATCATGGCTGCTGCCTGGGTACAAAGGTATTGATTTTCATTATATTTCTATATATTCTGACTACCCTTGGCGTTTCCCTAGATTAACCACCGCTACACTTGTAAGTGCTGCTGACGAAACTCTTACTCCTACTTCACATTTCCATCTCTAAATATCAGTACGACAGATGAAAAAAAATGCATATTGGTGTTTGAATAAGGCGGTGAAATACGTCAGAAGAACTAGGCGTTTTAACTGGTTGCTGGAGCTGCCATCTCTGGCTCCTGGTGTGAACTAGTGGACGGTCGCAGGGCAGCGAATATGGTAGGCGTCACTGTAATATTTTCTCTATTTTAACATTTACTCAGTAGATGATGAACAGAAACCTACAGAAGTAACTCAGCCAAGTGAGTATAGATTCGGGACGTAATTTCGTTTTAAATTCAAGGTCTTCGGAGCAGCGGAAGTCTTGTAAATGAGTTCAAATGTGATGATGTGCGACATCCCTTTTCGTAAGGGGCGAAGCCACAAAGCCAAGGGGCCACCTTTTTGATCTTTCTCTTGGAATTTCTCGCGGGATAATCTTCCAGCATCCTTGCGAACCGTGTCGAAATTTACATGTGACCCACTAGTAGCGTTCTACATAAGTATTACATAATTAGATGTTGGTTTATATGCATAAATCCGGTGTGTAAGATGAGGGTGATGGCAAGGCGTCAACTCGTCCCTCTGGCTGGCCCACTCTCTCCCACGGCCATCGTGTGTAGGAATCTTGCCCCATGCTCACACATCTCCATCTTTATGTATTTGAAACATTTCTTGTGTTCGTGTAATGTTCTTTGATTTAGATAGTTTTTTAATAAAAATGTTAAATTTAAAACGAGAGAGAAAATATGATCAAGGGGTAACTAAAGAATTTGAGGTGTACCCCCCTTTCGTGCAGTTTTACTTTCAAATTTTACTTTATGTAGTTGAATTCAGATTCCGTTAAGTGCTTCTAGATTTCCTAGTAAACTTTAAAAAGTGTCAGAATTATTATTAACGAACAAGAGGAAAAAGATTGTAATTTTATGGTTGAAATATGCCTGTTGTTCGACAGGACCCTGAATAGATGGAAATTAATATTCAATAGCTTTGTTTTACCTTCAGAGAGGGGGAAGCTGCCTTGATGTCGATGATGGGCTCGTGATCCAAGAAGTGGAACTACCTTCTTTTCATGGATCAAACCTCTTTATTTCCCATTCCTCAGGTGCTGCCTGATCTCCATTTGAAACAAGTCAGTGTTTGACTTTATTGGGTTATCCTAAGTTAATTTACACTTAAGTTTCTCTGTAACACAAATGTAAAAATCTAAACTTGTATATTGATTCTGAATAAAAACATACTTATGGGTTTGTTTTTTCATGTATTTAATGTTAAAAAGTTTCATAGACATTACTATTGGCTCCTTGACTGGCTGCATGAAGTTGGCATCACAGAATAATTTTTCCCATGTTGATTTTGATTCTTAACCCTTTCCAGACTTGAGGCAAGGTAGTTTAGGCACAGGATGAGAGCAATTTTTTAAAACTTAATTATGATATTTGAATTTTTTGTAGTGTTTCCTATACATCAGTTCTCTTGTACCCATGTTCAGGATAAAACCATATCATCTTGTTTTGAATAGCTAGTAATCTCGTATTTGAGATTTTTATTGAGATTTTTACAAGAGTAGAGCTCAGTGTTGAGCAAGAGTAGGAGTCTACTCATTGTATAGGAGCCTAACATGGGCCTTGTTCATTATGATTGCTTATAAAGGACAGTGTTTATTAACCATTTTGTAAATGACTCCAGTTCAAATACTGTATTGACTGGCACTTAACAGGGCAGTGTCGTAAACATACAGTATGAGTTTGCATTTAAAACAGAATAGGCCTGGATTCAAACTTGGGTCCTTATGTTAACACTAGCCACAAGTAATTTTTTTATATAAAAAAACAACAGTTCCATATAATATTTGATTGCCATTAAACAAAACAGCTTTCAGGATATAGAAAGATCACTACTGCATTGTGCTGTATGTTGCTTTGTTGGGATATCAGAAATAAGTCACTTTGATTTTTATGGGCTGTCCTAGGTAATTTACATATATGTTGTTGTGTATAATAATTGTACTTTTATGTACCTGTACCGAAATAAACTTACTGGATTCAGTTTTTCAACTCAAGACTGGTACATTCTGTTTTCCAAAGTTATTCCTATGAGTTTTGCATGGTACTCTACGCATACAAGGAGCTTCACATGTCTATCTTCAAGTACACTGTCTATAAATATGTATTATTTACACATTATTTAAGTAATGTTTCTTAGTAAAGAGATATTTGAATTAATTTCAGCGATTTGGTTACAGTATTAATGCAAGTTCATTTATGTTTGTAGATACATTACTATGGCTTCATCTTCCAAGAAGATTACCTACACAAGTGATTTTAAGCTTAAAGTCTTGGATTATTATTTCAAAAATGGAGGTGATGAGAACTTTGGACTTAAAAAAAAAACTGCAGGCCATTTCAATATTGACAAGAAGACAATTAACCGGTAAGCTAATAATTTAGTAAATTACTGTATATGAAAACTTTGTTAACAATGTTGATGCCATCCTTCTGTTGACAAGAAATCTGAAAATTATTGGTAGGAATCATATAGTATTGTATAGTAATTGAATTTATTAGCAGGTAACTCTTCAGTTATTATTATTATAATCATAACTAAGAACTAAGCCCAGAAGGGTCATACAGTGTGTGGTGTGTGGTAACTCTTCAAGGGGGCTGCCTTTTTATATATACAGCCTCTCCTGACTTAACAAATGAGTTCCATTCCTAAGACTTATGTCCTAAAACAAACTCGTCACTAAGCAAGGAGCATACTATAATAGTAGTGGGTTTGTGTCATCCATCTTTGATATTGTTTTAACCCCTTCAGGGTCCAAGGCCCAAATCTGAAGTGGTGCCCCAGTGTCCAAGAATTTTCAGAAAAAAAAAAATTGTTATTTTTTCTTATGAAATGGTAGAGAATCTTTTTGTGAAGGTAATAAAACAAAAAGTACGAAATTTGATGGAAAATTGACGAAATTATGCTCTCGCAAATTTTGATGTGTCAGCGATATTTACAAATCGGTGATTTTGCTGACTTTGACTCCCATTTTAGACCAATTACATTATTCCAGTCAACCAAATTCCTAGCTATTTCACTAGTATTACTTCTATTCTATCGATTGAGCACAAGAAATCGCCAAGTCAACTGTTTCAACTACAAATTAAAGTGATCGGAAATTGTTAATTTGGCCAATTTAACACAAAGTTCAAAATATTCCAATTTCAAAATAGGGTCCAGAATAAACAGTGTAGGTATTCCTGGAACTAAACTAACATTTCCTCTGTTCATTAGTTACGTTTTGAGGCTTTACAAATAAATTCCATTTTGATTTTTTATTCACATAATGAATTTTTATTCACACCAAAAAATAGAAGGTTTACTGTTATGCAATACTGTAATAATTGTATAAATATCATCACCATATTTGTGAATGCATATTAGACCCACCAGCTGGCGTGTATTAGATGTGTGAGGTCGTTTGTTTACTCTTGAATATCGGCAAAAATTTAACATTTCTGCTACTTTGAGCTCAGCTTCAAGCCATTTCCAGTGCTAAAACCAATCAAAATCATCTCTATTTCTGTAATATGTCTTCCATTCTATCAAATGAGACCAAGAAATCGCAAATACAACTATAAAAAACATACGAAAAAACACTGCAAAGTCGCTGTTTTAATCAAAAAATCATGATTTCATTTTTTTTCTCTGCAGTGTACTGCAGGATCTGTTTTATGTGGTGCACACATACCACATAGATGTATTCTCTCATATCTAGGCCCAAATGTACCACTCACAGTTTATTGAACCGTTTCAGCAGTAAAAATACCCAACTGAGGCACATGTGTCTTACTCCTCATACTGTAGCAGTTCTCTGTGAAAGATTGTAATATACAATGTATTATTTTTCCTACAGAATGTTAAACAACCCTGACATGGTGAAGCGGGCTAGAAAGCTTTTGACAAAGAAAGTCACTGGCAGTACCAAAGGAGCGGCTGCTGCTCGCCATGGAGGTACTAAGGCTACTGCCAAAGGTGCTAAAGCTAGTGGCAGTAAACTTGGCACATCGGGGGGCAAACTTGGCTCATCGGGGGCCAAACTTGGCTCGTCGGGGGCCAAACTTGGCTCATCAGGGACCAAACTTAGCTCATCGGGCACCAAACTTGGCTCGTCGGGGGCAAAGCTTAACTCATCCAGACCTGCCATGTCTGGAGGCAAACTTGGCAGCGCTGGCACTTCAGGCAGAGTAGCAGGCTCTAGTTACGCTTGTGCCGCAAACACCAGCAGTAGCACTCTAAAAACACCTACCTCATCTTCCATCAGTACAAAACACATGGGCGGTAGTGGCAGTAACCAAGGCAGCAGCGGCAATGCAACAAATGCTGCGACCAAGTCCAACTCCTCCAAGATAAAATATATGGGTCAGGAAGGCAGTGTACGTATTGAATTTTTTTGTACTGGATATAATGAAACTTAAATTCATTGCACCACAGGGCTTTAGTTTAAAAAAAATTATATATTGAGGGGGAGGGTGGCAACACTGTAAGATCATTCATTAGCTGGGTAATGAGAGGTGATTAGGTGTAATCCAAGGAAGGAGAGGGTAGCCACAATTCCATCGATCAAGAGCCCTTCAGTTAAAGCAGAAACAATAGATGTTGAATATTTTTATTACCTACTAAATTTATCAAGTGATGTACATTACAACCTCAGTTTTTTAACCATAGTGTAGGCACACCTCAGGCAAGACAGTGATGGAGTGAATGATGATGAAAGTGTTTCTCCTTTTTTGAGTCGCCCATCCTTGGTGAGAAACAGTTGATGTACTAATAAAAAAAATAACCTGTACATGCATATGGCAATTACCAATTTCTAAACCTAGTTGAATCTTAATCACTATGCAAAACCCAACTTACATAACACCAGAATCATGTGACCTCATTGTCTACCTCAGTGTTATTCACTAATTTTTGCAAGAGAGCCACTTCGGTTACACACATTGATTGAGAGAGCCGCAGCTACTGCAAGTTAGCATAACTCGACTAAATTAAGTAGTACTGAGCTGCTAGTGCAATATAGTAAATGAGAAAAATTAGACATGGTAATATTAGCCTGCATATTTTGTTATTAATAGCAAAATAAAGACCAAACTTACTTAATGCTGTGATGAGCGGAAGTGTGCTAGCTGCTGCTTAACTCAAATCGATCCATCATAACGGACACTACTTGACTGCACTTTGGTTTCAAGTAAAACTAGCCCATCGCAGCTAGCTTCCACAAGCAGCAACAGTTAAGTCGTTACTTTCATATATGTTGCCGCAGTCTCAAATATCTGTTGCCTATTTTCAAACACAAATCTCCAAGAGTAACAAAATACGTCCAGTCTCCCCCGAAAGCTTGAACTTGACTGATTCAGAGAGACCACCGACGCCTAGAGCTAGACGTGTCCCTGATCAGTTTCCTGTAGTGGACACGTATGATTTCTGTACGACTAGGGTAGGGATGTTAGAATGTTGTCTCTTACTGTGACTTCATCTTCCATCTCACCTCATGAAAATATGTATCTTACTTGAAAAATTATTTTTCTATATATTTTTTTTATTAATTTACATATTTTTCGAGAGCCATGAATTGAGTCATCGCGAGCTGCCAGCGGCTCGCGAGCCGCGCAATGAATACCACTGGTCTACCTGATCTCATCCCAATAAGCTTCACTTGCATTTTTCAGGTCACTATGGGTCACTCAAACTCCTCTTTCTGCCCCCCCCCCTCTTTTTTTTTTTAAACATGGCCATTTCTCACCAAGGCAATGTGACCCGAAAAAGAAGAAACACACATCATCACTCTCTCCATCACTCTCTTACCAGAGGTATGCCAATACCACAGTTAAAGAATTGCAACATACTTCCACCCCTCTCTACCTCCGTGTGTTAGAAATGTAAATATGTCCTAGTGTTTGCTCACTTGAACCAGTCTATCGGTATCAGTTACCAAGGTTTATACCAAGTAATGGGTTATCTTAGGTAATTTATGCTATATATGATAGTTGTACTTATGTGTACCTGTGCCTAAATAAACATACTTTTATTATAAAGAAGAGTGTAAAGCAAGCAGTTGATAAATGTGAACAAGTTGAAAGAGAGAGAGAGAGAGAGGGAATTATGACTTAATATTTGTTTGCTAATAATGAGCAACATGGCTGAGTGTAAATACAGAAATTTCATTACTGTAATGCTGTATTTGTGCATGTAAGAGGCATAGTGTATTCTGAGGAATCATTGTATACTTGATTTTATAAAAAATTCATTTTACATTTGTAGGGAGTTCAAGTTTTTGATCTGCCAGAAGACCCTGACTACTCTCTTCTAAAGCGCTCAATCAATGCCTCTGCTAATGGAGTTGCAAATATTGCTAGATTACTTGTTACTGCAACAGAAGAGGTAAGTCAAAAGAGAATGGCTGTACTTATGTTTAAAATTTAGAGTTTGCTCTTGGAATGCTTAGAAAACACACAAACCCTCATAGAGGAGAATGAAACTTCTGATGTTTTGGTCTGACTTGAACCATTAACTAGTCACACAGAAGCGTGAAGGGAAGGGAGCACTACTACTATTTGACTACTTCCTCCTCTTGTTCGTCTGCTGGCCCCGCCCTCTTGTATATATACAGCCTCTCCTCACTTAACGACAGAGCTCCGTTCCGTCGTAAATGAATTTGTTGTTAAGTGAGAAGCATACTATAATGATCGTGGGTTTGTGTCATTCATCTTTAATATTGTTTTAATGTCGCCTTTGCACCATTTATAACATTTCTGGTATATTTTTAAATGTTTACACAGTACAGTGGACCCTCGACCAACGATATTAATCCGTTCCTGAGAGCTCATCGTTAATCGAAATTATCGTTAGTTGAGTTAATTTTCCCCATAAGAAATAATGGAAATCAAATTAATCCATGAAAAAAAAAAATTTACCACATGAAATATTAATTTTAATACACACAAACTGAAGAAGACATGTACAATTACATGACACTTACCTTTATTGAAGATCTGGTGATGATTGATGGGATGGGAGGAGGGGAGAGTGTGGATGGTGTTAGTGTTTAGAAGGGGAATCCCCTTCCATTAGGACTTGAGGTGTCAAGTCCTTTTCCAGGGTTACTTCCCTTCTTTTAATGCCACTAGGAGCAGCTTGAGAGTCACTGGACCTCTGTCGCACAACATATCTGTCCATAGAGGCCTGTACCTGCCGTTCCTTTATGACATTCCTAAAGTGTTTCACAACATTGTCAGTGTCACAATTAAACACTTGTTCAGTTTTCAATTCTTCACTGTCTATGTACTCCTTGAATTCCTGCACATATTTTTCAGCTGCTTTTTGGTCCGAACTGAGAGCCTCACCATGCCTTATCACACTATGTATGCCACTACGATTCTTAAATCTCTCAAACCAACCTTTGCTGGCCTTAAATTCACTCACATCACCACTAGTTGCAGGCATTTTTCTAATTAAATCGTCATGCAACTTCCTAGCCTTTTCACATATGATCGCTCGAGAGATGCTATCTCCTGCTATCTGTTTTTCGTTTATCCACACCAATAACAGTCTCTCAACATCTTCTATCACTTGCAATCTCAGTTTCGAAAACATAGTTGCACCTTTGGCAAGAACAGCTTCCTCGATTGCCGTTTTCTTGGCCACAATAGTAGCGATGGTTGATTGGGGTTTTGTGTACAACCTGGCCAGTTCAGAGACACGCACTCCACTTTCATATGTAGCAATGATCTCTTTCTTCATATCCATAGTAATTCTCACCCTTTTTGCTGTAGGGTTGGCACTAGAAACTTTCTTGGGGCCCATGGTGACTTATTTTGCAGGTGCAATCACTAAAAACGCTGTGATAATATGAAATGTTCCGATTGTATGTTTGGATGGGACCGCGGCGGCTGGCTGGCTTGTAAACACTGGCCACAAGTGGACGCGTCTCGAACGGAATGAATCGTGTTGGTCGAGTTTTTTAGCGCTAGTTGAGGCAAAATTTTTGCGTTAAAATGTATTGCTAGTCGGATTTGACGTTAGACGATGCCATCGTTGGTCGAGGGTCCACTGTTATGTACTGTATATTGTAATAAACAGATTAGAGAAAATCAGCTCTAATATACATTATTTAAGTATGCATAGTGGTCAGAGAGCCCGTCGTAAGTCTGAGTCGTCGGTAAACAAGTACATTGCTAAATGAGAAGAGGGTGTACTGACTCCCTTTCTTTTGTGCTTCTCTGTGACTAGTTATTGGTCCAAGTCGGACAAAAAACGTTGTTATAAATTTTATTCTCCCATGTTTAGGTTATTTGTGTATTGCTCCAGTCATGGTATTGTGCCTTTTTCTTTGTTTGGAAAGCATTTCAACCAAGGTTAGTGCAGATCAGTTTAGGTGATTCAGAGCCTGTTCCTCTGAAAGCATCCTTGTTTGGTAATATAAAAAATTTGGGCGCAGAAATATTTTGCTAAATTTTCCATGTACAATACTGTTGAAAAGTTTCATAATTACAAAAAATAAAGCTCTCCTTTTTGTATTTCCAGTCTGATCTGTGTTTCATTGATGTATATAGAGAGGAGAAGGGAGGTGATATTTTTGGTGTGAGGAGAAAAAAGTGTTAATCTGTGGTAGCCTCTATTTCTACAATCTTTGATTCTGTCTACTCTTTGTAAATAAACAAAACCTCTGCTCCAAATGCTACTGTTAATGCTTGTCACATTTCTGAGCATGGCTTCAGTTTGTAAGCAGAAATAGTGAGATTTCAGTGGGTAAATTTCAGTTGCATTGATATGTATTATTTTTATTTGATGGTTTTCATACCAATTGTGGTATAATTCATTTACTGTGATTTCTGTTTTTTGTCAGAGTAGGTTCCCAACTTGTGATTTCATTCTTGTGTAAGTGTTTAACACTTCTTGGTCCCATCACTTGCTAATTATGTTTTGCTTCTGACAGGATTAATGCATTTTTTCTGTCATGATCATCTAAGATGCCAGGTAAATCCTACAAACTTGTACTTAGATTTAGTTTACTCATGCCTTTATTTTCATGTGTTCTTAATAAATCCTATTTCTGTAATACTTCCTTTCCTATTTTAGAAGTCTATGGGGTCGAAAATCCCTGGAACCATTAACAGATTTAACCTCAGGGCTTCAGTCTTGACATGATGCATGCTATAATCATCAGGGCCACAATGTTCTCTTATCAGGTCTATATTCCAAAATACCATGCCTTGGAACCTGATGGGGTGTTTAGGAAGGTCTAGGTCAGAGTGATCTCCAGAACCTGTCATTTGTGGCTTTCCACATATAGTAGAGAGAAAAAGGGTCTATTCTTGAATGCAATATTCAGGGTCTTCTTGCCCAGAAAAATGGCCTATTCTTGGATGCAATATTCAGGGTCTTCTTGCCCTGATCCACTGGGAGGCCTGGTCAAGGACTGGGGTCGCGGAGGCGTCGACCCTTGAAACAACCTCCAGGTAGGTAGGTAGGCTGACTTCAGCTAACCCCCACAATTAGGTGTGGGACTTCACTCAGGATCTGCAGTGGGAATTGTATCTGGGCCAACTAGTTGTATAGCATTTCACTTTCAAAGACCTTTTCTCTGTCTTACAGTTCCTGTCTCTGAGAAAATAATAAATATTCATGCTTTCAAATTAATTAAGGTTACAGTGGTTCTACAAATTTATTTGTGTTTTCTTTCAGGTCCGCAAAATCATCCTTAATGAATGTGACATGATAATAGAGTGCAAAGTTTGCCACAATCTTTTCCGTTCAGTGGTCAACTTTTTAGCACATAAGAGAATATACTGCCAAGAAGAGTTTGCTGATGTTAGAACACTGTTTCACAAAGTAAGTGGTCAGATGCTTATCTAGTGCAGTGTATAGAGTCTGCCTCCACTACTTCTTCACTGAGATCATTCCACTTTCCACCCCAAGATTAAGAAACACTTCTGACATCCATTTTCCTCAACTGTGTCTTTAACTTACAGCTGTGTTCCTAAATTCATCATTTCTTCCTTGTCAATTTCCCTTAGTATTTTGTATGCTGTTATCTATATATATATTCTATTCTCTGATGTCATAGATTTAATTCCATTAGCCTCCCTCATAGTTCATGTACCTTAACTCATAAATATTCTTGTTGCATACTTCTACTTTTCTCGTTTCTTAAAATGTTTCCTCAAGTGTGGGTTCCATACTGGTGCTATATACTCCAAGATGGGCCTGACCATGGAATATGTTGATCTGTATATTTTAACCTCTAAGTTGCATTTTAGCAGATGAAAAGGACCTCAGTTGGAGATCCATATACAGGCCAGCTTTATTTTCCGTGTTCCTGCTTCCACGTGTGTTACTGTTAGTGTTACTCATTTTAAGAACTGTATTTAATAAGACCTTAGTGTCCTGTGGCTTGGTAGGCAATGCTCTCATCTCACACACTGAGTGTCTGTGGTTCAATCCCTGACAAGGGTGGAAATGTTGGGCATGTTTCCTTACACCTGCTGTCCTTGTTCACCTAGCAGTAAATGGACGGTACCTGGGTGTTAGTCAATTGGTGTGGGTTGCATCCGGAGGAACAAGATTGAATGACCCCAATGGAAATAAGCCACAGAGTCCTCGATGGTGCACTGACTTTCTTGGGTTATCCTGGGTGGTTAACCCTTCAGGTTATGAATCCAAACAAATCTTATCTTAATGTAAGGTAGCTCAGTGGTAATGAATTTGGCTTGCAGTCAAAGGACTTGGATTCAGTCCCAGGTGGTCCAAGATATACATGTTTTCCTGTTACCCTGCTGTAAATAGGTACTTGTGTGTTAACTCAGTTAATCCTAGGGAAAAGGATTCCTTGGGTACTGCTCGGCTTTGAAATGAGTTGAGACTCAATAAGTAATCTTATCCTGTAAATACAGTGATGTTTTAAAAAAAGTGTTATCAAGGTGTTATCTTTGTACCATATCTGAGTCCAGGTAATGTAAGATGACCTGGCTAGAGACTATGACCGAGAAGATTTATTTGTTGATGGGAACATATACAGAATATAACTAAATATTTTAATTGTTTCCAACATTGCTTAATGAAAACCTTGACATATAGGATTGGGAGATGGTGAACTGAAAGATGTTATACAATTCTGTAAGAGCAGAGTTTTCTGATAAGTGTTTTAATGGCTAAAGAGTGAAATCAAAACATGACAAGTTCATCAGTGATAGAGGCTGAGTAAGAGATAAAATACATAATGAATGAGTTATTGAAAGCATAAATATGGGTAAAGCTTTTGAGGGTCAGGTTGATTTGTTTGAGAAAATGGCTTTTCTGTAAATACCAATGATAATTGAGATTATTCATTAGATAAGTGGTAGGATAATTACAGTACCATTAGTAAAGGTTGAATTGTATTGACAAGATTTGATATTCTGAGCTACTAAATTTTTTTTTTTTTAACAAGTCAGCCATCTCCCACCAAGGCAGGGTGACCCAAAAAGAAAGAAAATCCCCAAAAAGAAAATATTTTCATCATCATTCAACACTTTCGCCTCACTCACACATAATCACTCTTTTTGCAGAGGTGCTCAGAACACAACAGTTTAGAAGCATATGTACTTCCCATTTCCAGGACTCAAGTCCAGCTATATAAAAATAACTGGTTTCCCTGAATCCCTTCACTAAATATTACCCTGCTCACACTCCAACAGAGTGTCAGGTCCCAAATACCATTTGTCTCCATTCACTCCTATCGAACACGCTCATGCATGCCTGCTGGAAGTCCAAGCCCCTCACCCACAAAACCTCCCTTACCCTTTTCTTCCAACCTTTTAAAGGATGTCAAGGACGACCCCTACCCCGCCTGCCTTTCCCTACAGATTTAAATGCTTTCCATGTCATTCTACTTTGATCCATTCTCTCTAAATGACCAAACCACCGCAACAGCCCCTCTTCAGCCCTCTGACTTATACTTTTATTAACTCCACACCTAATTTCCACACTCCGAATTTTCTGCATAATATTTACACCACACATTGCCCTTAGACAGGACATCTCCACTGCCTCTAACCACCTCCTCACTGCTGCATTCACAATCCAAGCTTCACACCCATATAAGAGTGTTGGTACTACTATACTTTCATACATTCCCTCCTTTGCCTCCATAGATAACGTTTTTTGTCTCCACATATACCTCAACGCACCATTCACCTTTTTTTCCTCGTCAATTTTGTGATTAACCTCATCCTTCATAAATCCATCCGCCGACACGTCAACTCCCTTCTTGAAAATAAGACACATGTGCAACATCTGGGTATCTTTATTGTAGACGTTTTGCCATCCAGTGGCTTTATCAATACAAATTCTAGGACATAGCTTGAAGACAGTAGGACTATATACAGAAGATGAGGTAATCAGTCCCTCAACCTAGGAGTAGGTGTGAAGAGCACCATAGCCGTGGAGATTCTGAAGCAGAAGCAAGGAGCCTGGCGCTTATATAGTAACGTCAGGTGTAGCAGATGAGGGTATAGTCACTGGTAGGCGGGATTCCCCAGTGGAAGTAGGTCCTTCCCAAAGAGATGGGTTAGTTGTAGTAGGAGTTGTCGTAGTCGTGAAGGTTATGTACATGTCCTCAGAATCAAGATTCCATGATGTTGCAGTGTCTGACAAGTTGTACAAGAATGATATATAATACCGACAAGATGAAATTAAGACACATGTGCAACATCTGGGTATCTTTATTGTAGACGTTTCGCCATCCAGTGGCTTTATCAATACAAATTCTAGGACATAGCTTGAAGACAGTAGGACTATATACAGAAGATGAGGTAATCAGTCCGTCAACCTAGGAGTAGGTGCGAAGAGCACCATAGTCGTGGAGATTCTGAAGCAGAAGCAAGGAGCCTGGCGCTTATACAGGTCTCCCTCAACATTCACGTTTTCAGCTTTCGCGGGCTTCGCACATTCGCGAATTCCCAACCGCCAAATTCCCAACCGCCAAATTCCCAGCCGCCAAATCATATTCAAGTTTCCCGCCACCTGCGAGTCCCTACTACCCTCCCTCCGACCCCCGCAACTGGCAGCCAGCCCTCCCACCACTCAGTGTGGTGAGTGTTTTGTTTGTTCATTATTTGCTATTAAACTGCAGTATAAATAATGTAAACCCATTCATGACTGCATATTGGAATGGTTATTCGGACAGGTATTAGACGGTGACATGTGTTTACTCTTGAACACAGCAAAGAATCAAACATTTCTGCTACTGCTAATAATAACAATAGTAATAATAATAATAAATACGATATAATTGAAGAAGGAAGTTGTACAAAAATACGAGGGAGTTGTTGACACATCGTCAGTGTGGCTTTGTTTATGCTGGAGTGAGCATTAGTCTCCCTGCTCTTCCAAACATTTCACAATAATTCATTGTGTTTGGTACTTGTAGATTGAGTGCGACTGGAGTGGTAGAGGCAGTGGTTGAGGCAGCTGTTGAGGCAGCGATTGAGGCAACTGTTGAAGCAGCGACTGAGGCAGTGGGTGAGGCAGCTGGTGAGGAAGCGATTGAGGCAGTGGTATTTAAGAACATACATGTTATTAATAATAATAATACATGTTATTAATATGTACTATTATTATTTATAACATATATGTTATTAAATACCACTGCCTCAACCGCTGAATTATTGTGAAATGTTTGGAAGAGCAGGGAGACTAATGCTCACTCCAGCATAAACAAAGCCTCACTGACGATGTGTCAACCACTCCCTCGTATTTTTGTACAATTTCCTTCTTCAATTATATCGTATTATTATTCTTATATTATTATTATTATTATTATTATTATTATTATTATTATTACTATTGTTATTATTAGCAGTAGCAGAAATGTTTGATTCTTTGCTGTGTTCAAGACTAAACACATGATGTCACCATCCAATACCTGTCCGAATAGCCATTCCAATATGCAGTCATGAATGGGTTTACATTATTTATACTGTAGTTTAATAGCAAATAATGAACAAACAAAACACTCACCACACTGAGTGGTGGGAGGGCTGGCTGCCAGTTGCGGGGGTCGGACGGAGGGTAGTAGGGACTCGCAGTGGTTGGGGAATGGTGGAGGCATTGGTGGAGTCTGTGGTATTTAATAACATACCTGTTATTAAAGCATAACATGTATATATTTAGTACAATTTACGACATTTTCATGTATTTTATGATTGTTCATGGTTCAACAAGTTAAGGAAGCAGTATTGTATTATATTTCCCTACAATATATTGGGGCACCAAACATTCACGGTTTTTCAACATTCGCGAAGCTCTTGATCCCCTAACCCTCGCGAATGTTGAGGGAGACCTGTATAGTAACGTCAGGTGTAGCAGACGAGGGTATAGTCACTGGTAGGCGGGATTCCCCAGTGGAAGTAGGTCCTTCCCAAAGAGATGGGTTAGTTGTGGTAGTAGTTGTCGTAGTCATGAAGGTTATGTACATGTCCTCAGAATCAAGATTCCATGATGTTGCAGTGTCTGACAAGTTGTACAAGAATGGTATATAATACCGACAAGATGAAATTAAGACACATGTGCAACATCTGGGTATCTTTATTGTAGTCGTTTCGCCATCCAGTGGCTTTATCAATACAAATTCTAGGACATAGCTTGAAGACAGTAGGACTATATACAGAAGATGAGGTAATCAGTCCCTCAACCTAGGAGTAGGTGCGAAGAGCACCATAGTCGTGGAGATTCTGAAGCAGACGCAAGGAGCCTGGCGCTTATATAGTAACGTCAGGTGTAGCAGACAAGGATATAGTCACTGGTAGGCGGGATTCCCCAGTGGAAGTAGGTCCTTCCCAAAGAGATGGGTTAGTTGTAGTAGTAGTTGTCGTAGTCGTGAAGGTTATGTACATGTCCTCAGAATCAAGATTCCATGATGTTGCAGTGTCTGACAAGTTGTACAAGAATGGTATATAATACCGACAAGATGAAATTAAGACACGTGCAACATCTGGGTATCTTTATTGTAGTCGTTTCGCTATCCAGTGGCTTTATCAGTACAAATTCTAGGACATAGCTTGAAGACAGTAGGACTATATACAGAAGATGAGGTAATCAGTCCCTCAACCTAGGAGTAGGTGCGAAGAGCACCATAGTCGTGGAGATTCTGAAGCAGAAGCAAGGAGCCTGGCGCTTATATAGTAACGTCAAGTGTAGCAGACGAGGGTATAGTCACTGGTAGGCGGGATTCCCCAGTGGAAGTAGGTCCTTCCCAAAGAGATGGGTTAGTTGTAGTAGTAGTTGTCGTAGTCGTGAAGGTTATGTACATGTCCTCAGAATCAAGATTCCATGATGTTGCAGTGCCTGACAAGTTGTACAAGAATGGTATGTAATACCGACAAGATGAAATTAAGACACATGTGCAACATCTGGGTATCTTTATTGTAGACGTTTTGCCATCCAGTGGCTTTATCAATACAAATTCCACGACTACAACAACTACTACTACAACTAACCCATCTCTTTGGGAAGGACCTACTTCCACTGGGGAATCCCGCCTACCAGTGACTATACCCTCGTCTGCTACACTTGACGTTACTGTATAAGCGCCAGGCTCCTTGCTTCTGCTTCAGAATCTCCACGACTATGGTGCTCTTCGCACCTACTCCTAGGTTGAGGGACTGATTACCTCATCTTCTGTATATAGTCCTACTGTCTTCAAGCTATGTCCTAGAATTTGTATTGATAAAGCCACTGGATGGCGAAACGTCTACAATAAAGATACCCAGATGTTGCACATGTGTCTTAATTTCATCTTGTCAGTATTATATACCATTCTTGTACAACTCCCTTCTTCCATACTCCTCCTCCCCAATTTGATATCCAATTTTTCTTTATCTAAATCATTCGATACCCTCATCACCTTACTCTTTTCTATATTCACTTTCATCTTTCTACCTTTACACACACTCCCAAACTCATCCACTAACCTTTGCAATTTTTCTTTAGAATCTCCCATAAGCACAGTATCATCAGCAAAAAGCAACTGTGTCAATTCCCATTTTGTATTTGATTCCCCATAATTTAATTCCACCCCTCTCCCCAACACCCTAGCATTTACTTCTTTTACAACCCCATCTATAAATATATTTAACAGCCATGGTGACATTACACATCCCTGTCTAAGACCTACTTTTACCAGGAAGTAGTCTCCCTCTCTTCTACACACCCTAACCTGAGCATCACTATCCTCATAAAAACTCTTTACAGCATTTAGTATCTTACCACCTATTCCACATACTTGCAACATCTGCCACATTGCTCCCCTATCCACTCTATCATTTGCCTTTTCTAAATCCATAAATGAAATAAAAACTTCCCTACCTTTATCTAAATACTGTTCATATACAGTGGACCCTCAACCAGCGATATTAATCTGTTCCTGAGAGCTCATCGTTAATCGAAATAATCGTTAGTCAAGTTAATTTTCCCCATAAGAAATAATAGAAATCAAATTAATCCGTGCAAGACTCCCCAAAGTATTGAAAAAAAAAATTTTACCACATGAAATATTAATTTTAACACACAAACTGAAGAAGACATGCACAGTTACATGACACTTACCTTTATTGAAGATCTGGTGATGATTGATGGGATGGGAGGAGGGGAGACCGTTGATCTTCTTAGTGTTTAGAAGGGGAATCCCCTTCCATTAGCACTTGAGGTAGCAAGTCTTTTTCTGGGATTACTTCCCTTGTTCTTTTAATGCCACTAGGACCAGCTTCAGAGTCACTGGACTTCTGTCACACAACATATCTGTCCATAGATACCTGTACCTCTCGTTCCTTTATGACTTTCCTAAAGTGGTTCACAACATTGTCAGTGTACAGATTGCCAACACGGCTTGCAGTAGTTGTGTCAGGGTGATTTTCATCAAAAAAGGTTTGCACTTCAAGCCACTTTGCACACATTTCCTTAATCTTAGAAGTATGCAACTTCTTCAATTTCTCTATCCCCTCCTCCAAAGCAGTTTCCTCAGGTCTGCCCTCTTGCTGTTCAAGATGATCTAGCAGCTCATCAGTAGTTAGTACTTCATTGTCCTCCTCCACCAGCTCTTCCACATCCTCCCCACTAACCTCCAACCCCAAGGACTTCCCCAATGCCACAATGGATTCCTCAACTGGCATAGGATTCTCAGGGTTAGCCTCAAACCCTTCACAATCCCTTTTGTCTACACATTCTTGCCACAGTTTTTTCCAAGCAGAGTTCAAGGTCCTCTTAGTCACTTCCTCCCAAGCCTTACCTATAATGTTTACACAATTGAGGATGGTAAAATGATCTTTCCAAAACTCTCTTAGAGTCAGTTGAGTTTCTGAGGTCACTACAAAGCACCTTTCAAACATAGCTTTTCTGTACAGTTTCTTGAAGTTGGAAATGACCTGCTGGTCCATGGGCTGCAGGAGAGGAGTGGTATTAGGAGGCAAAAACTTCACCTTAATGAAGCTCGTGTCCCTAGAAAGTCGCTCTGCCAAGTCTGAAGGATGACCAGGAGCATTGTCAAATACCAGGAGGCACTTAAGGTCTAATTTCTTTTCAAATAGGTAATTTTTCACATTGGGGGCAAATGCATGGTGTAACCAGTCATAGAAAAAGTCCCTAGTGACCCATGCCTTACTGTTTGCCCTCCACAGCACACACAAATTAGCCTTGACGACATTGTTTTTCCTGAACACTCTGGGAGTTTCAGAGTGATACACCAATAAAGGCTTCACTTTGCAATCACCACTAGCATTGGCACACATAAACAGAGTAAGCCTGTCTTCCATAGGCTTATGTCCTGGGAGTGCCTTTTCCTCCTGAGTAATGTACGTCCTGCTTGGCATTTTCTTCCAAAACAGGACTGTTTCGTCACAATTAAACACTTGTTCAGGTTTAAGTCCTTCACTGTCTGTGTACTCCTTGAATTCCTGCACATATTTTTCAGCCGCTTTGTGGTCCGAACTGGCAGCCTCACCATGCCTTATCACACTATGAATGCCACTATGCTTCTTAAATCTCTCAAACCAACCTTTGCTGACCTTAAATTCACTCACATCACTAGTTGCTGGCATTTTTTTAATTAAATCGTCATGCAACTTCCTAGCCTTTTCACATATGATCGCTTGAGAGATGCTATCTCCTGCTATCTGTTTCTCGTTTATCCACACCAATAAGAGTCTCTCAACATCTTCTACCACTTGCGATCTCAGTTTCGAAAACATAGTTGCACCTTTGGCAAGAACAACTTCCTTGATTGCCGTTTTCTTGCCCACAATAGTAGCGATGGTTGATTGGGGTTTATTATACAACCTGACAAGCTCAGAGACACGCACTCCACTTTCATACTTAGCAATGATCTCTTTCTTCATCTCCATAGTAATTCTCACCCTTTTTGCTCTAGGGTTAGCACTAGAAGCTTTCTTGGGGCCCATGGTGACTTATTTTGCAGGTGCAATCACTACAAAGGCTGTGATAATATGAAATGTTCCAGTTGTATGTTTGGAAGCGACCGCAGTGGCTGGCTTGTAAACACTGGCATCCACGGGACAAGTGAGGCGCGCTCAGGCCAAAGTGGACGCGTCTCGTACAGAACGAATAGCACTGGTCGGGTTTTTAAGCGCTAGTCGAGGCAAAATTTTTGCATTAAAATGTATCGCTAGTCAGATTTATCGTTAATCGATGCCATCTCTGGTTGAGGGTCCACTGTATATGCTTCAATGTAAACACTTGATCTACACATCCCCTACCCACTCTGAAATCTCCTTGCTCATCCGCAATCCTACATTCTGTCATACCTCTAATTGTTTCAGTTATAACCCTACCGTACACTTTTCCTGGTATACTCAGTAAACTTATTCCTCTATAATTTTTACAATCTCTTTTGTCCCCCTTCCCTTTATATAAAGGGACTATACATGCGCTCTGCCAATCCCTAGATACCTTCCCCTCTTTCAACAAAATATCAAATGCTGGGTACAAATGTTGTTGGTACGACATCGAATTTTGTTTTGAAAACCAGCTCTTTTGTAAGTGATTGGATGCTTTACAGTATCACAAAACTATGAATGAATTTAAGGACTGCAGCTCATAAGAGACTGTCAACAGGATGATGTACAAGGCATCACAAGTCATTCCAATACAGTGTTTGTGGAACCCGAGCCACCCCCTGATGTGCACCCTTCCACCTCCTCTGCACCGGACTTACTGAGCAAACCTGCTAGGAGTGCCATGCAAGGAATGTCAAGGCATACAGGAATTGATTCAATAGCTGCCAAATTGTCCAACAGAAGAAAGCAGCGAGCTGAATCACATGACACTGGCACAGCATCGTCCAAATATTATGAGCGGTAAGAACGTTTTGTTTTGTTTGTGGCTCAAGCATTATAGCTCAGGTTGATTATTATTATATTCTTGGGGAAGCACGACATATAGTATCTTCACCAGGTGCCAGATCAACCCGGCTGTGATAAAAATGTGCATCAGTAGACCACTAGCAGCAACATCCTGGTTGATCAGGCAAGCACTGGATGAGCCTGGCCCATAGCTGGGCTCTGGTAGTAGAAAAACACTTGGAACTCATCAAAGGTATATCAGAGATGGTCATCCAGTGTCTGGGAAATGAAAGGTGTAGCCTTAATTCCTCAGATCAAGAATTCTTAAGGCTCAAGGATCCTTCCTTGAAGGAAGCTCAGGTGGACCCATTTCCCTGTGGCTTATTTGCACTATTAAGATCGCTTGTTTGTACCCCATTCCATCCTAATTCTGGCAGTCACTGTGTCATGCAATCTAGTGGACATTTTATGTTGCCCATACACATAATTTTCTTACCAAAACAAATAACATTAAAGCTAAAATACATTACAATACTACTGTATTACCCATTTTTTAATAATAATCACCAAACAGTTGTAAGGCTCTATTTTGGTCAACATTTGAACAGAAACTTCTACCTTAATTTAGGTATGAAAAGAATTAAAATTACAGATAATAAAAAATTTGGTATTTACTATAAAAAGCATTTAAGGTCAATGTCAAAGTTAATGATCAAATATCTCAGAAAATATTTTTTTTGCCTGGCCTGATTGTGTTGTAACCCGTTCATCTATTTTCACTCTCCTTACAATTGGCATAGGATTTTTACTTCATTGTTGACCTGCTTAATAAAATATCTATACAAATATATCTTAAGATGTAATATTTTGATCATTTAATATATGGCAGCCTTAGAAAAAATGTGATTGTGGTCTGTATAGCTGTCATTGTTGGCAAGTTGTATATAATTTTACCTTGAGGATTAAGCTCTTTTATACAATTGTCAGATTAAGGTTTTTCAGAGGTTTTAATAGTATTTTGATAATTTTCAGAGGTTTTAATAGTATTTTGATAATTTTCCCAGCTTGGGTCCTGTGTTATACAATTGCCAGGTAAAGGTTTGTAAGAGGTTTTAATGTTCAATAATTTTTCCAGCTTGGGTCTTGTAAATATGACACGAGATAAGCTAAGTCGCGATTGTTCTGTGGTGCTGGAAGACATAGGAGGTGTTGCAAATGCAAGATACCAAACTTTTTTGCCACCAAGTAGTTCTAACAGTGTGTCCATGAATACCATCCTTAGTGAGGTGAGATACTTGACAGTAAAAAAAACTAAATTAAAATACTTAATGTTATGCAGTATTTTTGTGGCAGTATACAGAAAATTACTTGGAAATTTCATTCATTATCTATCAGTGCCTTAAAAAAAAATTTTATTAATTTTTTTATTATATTTTATTCACAATATTGTAGTTATTGTTTTACATCATAAAATCAAATGTGGTACGCCTCTTAAGTCTATTATACTGAGTATATGTGTGTACCTCTTTGTTTAGAGCTGTGAAAATATTCTAATATAATTATTTTGAAATTTCTTGTAATCAGGGGAGATTATTTCTTGGCTTCACAAAGTCAGAAGGGTCCTTGTGCATATTTCTTGCATGGTTTTGTCAGCTTTTTTTTAGTGTTCTTATCAGCTATACTCTAGAAAGACAACCTATGTAGTGCTCTTGATTTCAACCTACTGATTTTTAAATGGCATTTAGTATATAACTTGATCAGTCTTATGTAAGAGGGTATACATATATTTCAGTTTAAAGGAATCTTAGAGTTTTACTTTTATATTCAGTACTGTATATATCAGGATATGAAAATATCCTGGAAATGGGAAGTAAAATGCCTGCACTTTAAAGGAGGGGTTTGGGATATTGGCAGTTTGGAGGGATATGTTGTGTATCTTTATACGTATATGCTTCTAAACTGTTGTATTCTGAGCACCTCTGCAAAAGCAGTGATAATGTGTGAGTGTGGTGAAAGTGTTGAATGATGATGAAAGTATTTTCTTTTTGGGGATTTTCTTTCTTTTTTGGGTCACCCTGCCTCGGTGGGAGACGACCGACTTGTTGAAAAAAAAAAAATATATCAGGATTTGAGTCCTAGAGGTGGGAAGTACAGTGTGTGCACTCTGAAGCAGGGGTGGGGATATTTGCAGTTTTGAACTGTAATATCAGTGTCCCTCTGGGAAGATAGTGATGGAGTGAATGATAATGAAAGTGTTTCTTCTTTTTTAGGTCACCCTACCTTAGTGGGAGATGGCCAATTTGTTGAAAAAAAAATCAGTATGGCCACACCGTGCCCATACTGGCACAGTGTGGCTCATTTGGTCTTTCATTGTGACTCTTGAGACAATATCCAAATTTGCTTCCTCAGAACCTATTTTCCCAGTAATCAGAGATGCTCTCCCAAGCCACAATATTTCATATCTTGTATATTTTTAAAATTGAGAAGGAAAAATGTTACTCAGATGAATTCCTCTTTTTTCCCCTCACTTCCATCCCTTTTAACTTTTCCCCTCACATTCTCTCCCTCCCCCACTCTCACTATCTTTCCCCTTCCATATGACTGAATGCATTATACATATAGTCTCCACCATCTCACTGATAATTGAAAGTACTAGATGTTTGGGCATGTAGCAGTGGGAAGGAGTGGTGTGGGCATTGCATGGGTAGGATATGAGGGTAGATTAGGGCTAGTACAGTTAAACTGGGCAGAGGAGAGAGAGAAAGAGAAGGCATTCCCCCTTGACCCTACGGCCACCTATCAGGAGCCATGACCTTTCCCTTCCCTGTCTTTGTAGCAGCCTGCCAGCCTTTGAGACTCGCCTCATCCCAGGTACTTTTGAGTTGAGGTCTTGTTTGCAGGCTCCAGAACAACCTGCCTTACCAACCATCCCTTAGTTGTATGCCTCCTGCCAACCACTGAGGTAATGGATAGTGTAAATGATAAATCAGTAGTTTTTAACCAGTCTTTGCCAAACAAACATGAACTCTACACAAATGCATAAAACACATACAAACATATCAATGAGTTTGGTAAAAGCTAAAGGAGAAAACCCATTTATAATTCATCTTGACAAAATTGTTATTTTATAAATTACAGCTATTTACTAATTGCTACTTAAACAAGCATGAACTCTCCATACATGCATAAAATCAACATAGATAAACTCTGTCCAAGGAAAATTGTTTTATTACAAAAAATTTGTGAATATATGTAGTGATTGCATATGCAAAGCAGTGTTCATTAGTCATTAATTGGTTCCAAAGCGCAGCAATTATAAGTCTGATTATCATAAGTTAGGGACCTGCCATATTGATAATTGAGACACTTGGGCAACATTTATACACACACATGCCATATTGTTTCATTATTGCTGCACTAAATGATCATGAAAGTCTCATGTGACTCACGGGCCACACCACCACATATATACAGTATGTGGACAACATGTAAGGAGGGATGATGGTGTTGCAGTTTGAAAGGACATCTGAACTGTAATATCAGCACACGTTTGGCAAGATAATGATTGACTGAATGATGGTGAATGTGATTTTTCTCTCCTTGCCTCAGTGGGAGATGGCCGGTGTATAAAAAAATAAAATATTTATGAATAGGTGTTTGGCATATAAGAATAAACATTAGGTACAAAAATCAGCTGTTGTGTATTTAATGAATATAATTATGCAGCAGCGAGGAGACGGTTGGAGGCAGCGGAGATGTCCTGTTTAAGGGCAATGTGTGGTGTAAATATTATGCAGAAAATTCGGAGTGTGGAAATTAGGAGAAGGTGTGGAGTTAATAAAAGTATTAGTCAGAGGGCAGAAGAGGGGTTGTTGAGGTGGTTTGGTCATTTAGAGAGAATGGATCACAGTAGAATGACATGGAAAGCATATAAATCTATAGGGGAAGGAAGGCGGGGTAGGGGTCGTCCTCGAAAGGGTTGAAGAGAGGGGGTAAAGGAGGTTTTGTGGGTAAGGGGCTTGGACTTCCAGCAAGCGTGCGTGAGCGTGTTAGATAGGAGTGAATGGAGACGAATGGTACTTGGGACCTGACGATCTGTTGGAGTGTGAGCAGGGTAATATTTAGTGAAGAGATTCAGGGAAACCGGTTATTTTCATATAGTCGGACTTGAGTCCTGGAAATGGGAAGTACAATGCCTGCACTTTAAAGGAGGGGTTTGGGATATTGGCAGTTTGGAGGGATATGTTGTGTATCTTTATATGTTTATGCTTCTAGACTGTTGTATTCTGAGCACCTCTGCAAAAACAGTGATAATGTGCGAGTGTGGTGAAAGTGTTGAATGATGATGAAAGTATTTTCTTTTTGGGGATTTTCTTTCTTTTTTGGGTCACCCTGCCTCGGTGGGAGACGGCCGACTTGTTGAAAAAAAAAAAAATTATGCAAGACCTATATTCCTGGTAAAGGTGGGTCTTAGACAGGGATGCGTAATGTCACCATGGTTGTTTAATATATTTATAGATGGAGTTGTAAAAGAAGTAAATGTTAAGGTGTTCGGGAGAGGGGTGGGATTAAATTATGGGGAATCAAATTCAAAATGGGAATTGACACAGTTACTTTTTGCTGATACTGTGCTTATGGGAGATTCTAAAGAAAAGTTGCAAAGGTTAGTAGATAAGTTTGGGAGTGTGTGTAAAGGTAGAAGGTTGAAAGTGAACATAGAAAAGAGTAAGGTGATGAGGGTATCAAATGATTTAGATAAAGAAAAATTGGATATCAAATTGGGGAGGAGTATGGAAGAAGTGAATGTTTTCAGATATTTGGGAGTTGAATTGTCAGCGGATGGATTTATGAAGGAAGAGGTTAACCATAGAATTGATGATGGAAAAAAGGTGAGTGGTGCATTGAGGTATATGTGGAGACAAAAAACATTATCTATGGAGGCAAAGAAGGGAATGTATGAAAGTATAGTGGTAGCAACACTCTTATATGGGTGTGAAGCTTGGGTGGTAAATGCTGCAGCGAGGAGGCGGTGGAGATGTCCTGTCTAAGGGCAATGTGTGGTGTAAATATTATGCAGAGAATTCTGATTGTGGAAATTAGGAGAAGGTGTGGAGTTAATAAAAGTATTAGTCAGAGGGCTGAAGAGGGGTTGTTGAGGTGGTTTGGTCATTTAGAGAGAATATTGATTTTGTATGAGTGAGGTGAAAGTGTTGAATGAAAGTTTTTTTTGGGGGGAGGGGGGTTCTTTCTTTTTGGGTCACCCTGCCTCGGTGGGAGACGGCCAGCTTGTTAAAAAAAAAAAAAAAAACAATGCAAGTACGTCCAACAGATAGTAGACATTAAATTCCAAAAATTGTTTGATAATTTGGAATGGCAACTTCTTAAAGATATAAATACTGTATGAATACACCATAACATAACAGTGTATTGATGAAAAAGAAGTAGAATAAACTGAGCAGTGACACGGTGGAAGTGGACTTGGTAAATAGATATGACAGCTGTTTCATGTTAGTCAGTTGAAAGAGACAGGACTTGGAGCTAAAACTATATTCCCTCTCCCCTGCAAATGCATTTAGGCATCTACATATACATACTTTATTGTGGATAACTAGAAGGATGGGTGAAGGGCTTGAACTGCAGTCCTTAAATTGACAGTTTGACACTTTACTGTCTTGGCTGCGTGGGCTTCTAGTACAGTAATTATGATGCCTTCCTATTAGAAGCTCAGACAGCTGAGACAGTCGAGCGTCGGGCTATCAATTTATGGACTGCAGTTCGAGTCCCTCGTCCATCCTTCTGTTTATTGATTAACAGTTGTTTATTACAACTTAATCCAAGCTCATACTCTATTGTGTATGACCTTTGGAGGTTTAGTGCTTAGTTTTGATTATAATAATATTGAGTAGGGGAATAGAGAGCAGTGGAAGGAATTAAAATACAGTCTTCAATCATATTATTTTATTCATAGGGAAACACTAAACTAGTAGGACTCTTAGAGCTCATCGGTAATCAGTTGTAGTCCAGGGAAAGAGAGAGAGTGGCTCTAATTCCTAGAATCAAGATACCTCCCATGAAAGGTTGTTATGCTTGGCAATGTAATTTTTAAGTGCATGTAGTATTAATATTCCTTATGAGGTTAAGCTAAATTTAGCAGACACACTAGTGAATAACCAAGTTATGCTAGGCAATGTTAACTTTTAAGTGTATGTAGTATTAATATTCCTTATGAGGTTAAGCTAAAGCAGACACACTAGTGAATAACCAAGTTACCCTGGCATTTTTGCTGACTGAAAAATCTGCCAGAAAACATTTCCATGGCTTATTTCATGTGACTGAGGTAATGTGTTTTTTTTTTTTTTTTTTTTTTTTTAATTTCAAATGGATATTCTTTTAGCATTCAAATAATTGAGAATCAGATGGCATATTGTTAAGAATAGTGAACAAAAGACAGGTTACAAAACCAGCTTTTATTGAGACAATGTTTCAGACTTGATAAAACTACAGAGCTGAAATATTGTCCCGGTATAAGCTAGTTCTGCAACATGTATTGTTTCTTTGTAATTATGAGATATTTGATGATCATATTTATCCCAGGTGTGTATAGAACCTCGATAATTCATCAAAAAATTCTCACAGAAATCAACAAATAAATTTTCAGTGTTTGTGTATACATACATACATACATATAAATACAGGTGCTCCTCGACTTACGATTGGATTATGTTCCGACAAACCCATCATAAGTTGAAAATATCGTAAGTCGAATATGAATACATGATAAATAAATAAATAACTACTGTCACTGCTGACTTGTTAAAAAAAAAAAGTTTATCCTGTCATTGAATGTACAGTACTGTACAGTACAGATGTGCATCACTATTGCACCATCGTAAAGTTGAAATATCGTAAGTTGAACCATCGTAAAGCAAGGAGCATCTGTACATACGTACTGTACAGTACAGATGTGCATCACTATTGCACCATCGTAAAGTTGAAATAACGTAAGTTAAACCATCGTAAAGCAAGGAGCATCTGTACATATGTACTGTACAGTACAGATGTGCATCACTATGGCACCATCGTAAAGTTGAAATATCATAAGTTGAACCATCGTAAAGCAAGGAGCATCTGTACATATGTATGCAAATAAACCACAGGAGTACAAATAGAGTTTATTTACATACTCTAATCATCACTTTGTGACCTTACTTCATAATTATGTATAAAACAGTTGAAAAATATTAGGATGTCTGTCTCTTGAGAATTCTGCTGATGACCCTTATAAGGCAGGGATTAAGGTCATCATCTCCAAGCATAAACTCTTCCTAGAGCAGGTGTGCAGTGCTGATGAGACTGCCTTCTCCTGATGACGGGTGACGGAGATGACTGGCTTCACAGCTGTGCCGCAATGCCCCAGGATTCAAGATAAGTAAGGACCAGCATAAACATCCTGGGGTGTGAGAACGCAGCCTCGTTTGCACATAATCCACCTGTGTATGTTTAAAAAGTACATATGTGGATCATCCTATGCCAGTGTATAATTTTATCACACCTGTACATGTCACACATGCTTTTTCTGGGTCATCTGTGAATTATCGAGGTTCTACTGTATATTCAGCAATTCTCTTGTTTACATTTGGATGGCACAAGCATAATTTTCTATGAAATACTTTCATGCTTTCATTTGTTTTCCAGTTTTATACCTACAGAATTCAAAATACAGTTGTAATGCATATTTAAGCATAATTTAGCTTTAATTTATTGTATACTGGTTGAATCACATGTTGAATTTATCATGTAACTTAAGGTTCAAGCAGTTACTTATTTGCAGAATTTGTGATAATCAAATTATCTTGTGGATTCCTTAGCATTTATTTGTAAATGTTGGAACTTTTCTGTTCCAAATTTGATGATTTAGTGTACAGTGACATGTTACCTGAAGTATTTTTGGGGGGGGAGATTCTGCCAGTGCCAATGAACTTTTAATTATCTGTTTGTAATTAAAATTTTTGAGTTTGCCAAGGAGAGAAGAGGGTAAGCTGTAGCCTTTGGTACTATTTCTTTAATACTACTTAAATGACTGACACGATTCAGTTGTGTCGTGTTTGTTTGTGAATCCCCTGTAAGGAATCCACTTCCACTGCGTCATTTCTTAGCTCGTTCCACTACTGTTCTTATATTAAAATCCCTGATACATTTGTGACCCATTTGGGTGTGTAATTGTTAACAATGCCATATTATTATTGTATCCCTGATAAAGAGCCTATCCTTGTCTACCTCCCTTATTTTTTTTTTTATTAACACGTCGGTCGTCTCCCACCAGTGTAGGGTGGCCCGAAAAAGAAAAACTTTCACCATCATTCACTCCATCACTGTCTTGCCAGAGGCACCCTTACAATATAGTTATAAAACTGCAACATTAACAACCCTCATTCAGAGTGCAGACAATGTACTGCCCATCTCCAGGACTCAAGTCTGGCCTGCTAGTTTCCCTTCATAAATGTTAACTTGTTCACACTCCAACAGCATGTCAAGTCCTAAAAACCAGTTGTCTCCATTCACTCATATCTAACGCAAGCATGCTTGCTGGAAGTCCAAACCCCTCACACACAAAACCTCCTCTACTTCCTCCCTCCAACCTTTCCTAGGCCGACCTCTACTCTACCCCACCTTCCCTCCACTACAGATTTATATGCACTCGAAGTCATGGTATTTTGTTCCACCCTCTACATGTCTGAACCACCTCAACAGCCCCTCCTCAGCCCTCTAGATAATAGTTTTGGTACACCTCCTCCTAATTTCCAAACTGTGAATTCTCTGCATTATATTCACACCACACATTGCCCTCAGACATGAGATCTCCACTGCCTCCAGCCTTCTGCTTGTTGCAATATTTACCACCCATACAAGAGTGTTGGTATAACTATACTCTCATACATTCCCCTCATTGCTTCCATGGACAAAGTTCTTTGTCCCCCACAGACTTCTAAGTGCACCACTCACCTTTTTTTTACCTCGTCAATTCTATGATTCACCTCATCTTTCATAGACCCATCTGCTGACACATCCACTCCTAAATATCTGAATACATTCACCTCCTCCATACTCTCTCCCTCCAGCCTGATATCCAATCTTTTGTTACCTAATTTTTTTGTTATCCTCATCACCTTACTCTTTCCTATATTCACTTTCAATTTTCTTCTTTTACATACTCTACCAAACTCATCCACCAACCTCCTTTTCCCAGCCTCATAATGTTGGTTTTGCTTGGGTTAAATTCCAGTAGCCTTTTATTTATTTGACCACTTCAGAATTTGGTCCAAATCTTCCTGTTGCCTTCTCTTGTATGCTTTAGTTTGTATTCTCTTACTTTTGCATCTTGTACAAAACAAAAAAAAAAATATAGGCAGGAGTTAATTCCTTAAAGTCATTAATATACAATATGCAAGAAACAGTAACTTTTATGAAAGGATTCAGGGAAACTGGTTAGCCAGACTTGAGTCCTGGAGGTTAGAAGTACAGTACAGTGGACCCCTGGTTAACGATATTTTTTCATTACAGAAGTGTGTTCAGGTGCCAGTACTGATTGAATTTGTTCCCATAAGGAATATTGTGAAGTAGATTAGTCCATTTCAGACCCCCAAACATACACGTACAAACACACTTACATAAATACACTTACATAATTGGTCGCATTGGGAGGTGATCGTTAAGCGGGGGTCCACTGTACTTGCACTCTGAAGGAGGGGGTGGGGATATATTGCAGTGTTTGAACTATAGTATCAGCGATGATGGTGATGAAAATGTTTCTTCTTTTTGGGTCACCCTGCGTCAGAGGGAAACAGCTGATGTATTAAAAAAAAAAAAAAAGAAATGATATGGATTCACACATTGATTCTCTTGAACTCTAGTTATTCTTCCTGTCCTCATGCTTCATCCCTTACAATGACTTTTCTGTTATTCATATATTCCTGTGTCAATATTACTGACTTTCCTTTTAATACACTTCAGCCTTTCTAATGTTTGTGTTTCTTCATTTTCACAACATCTTATCTGGAACAAGTGGGGTCTGCAGGCCAATTTTAGGATTTGCTTGCTATGGGTTCGAACCCCACATGTTCCGTGGTTTGTTCGCAATCATGTCATTGTGATTTTGTGAGTTGTTGTATCTGGGTTGGTGCACATTTGTCAGTCACTTCTAGATGAACTATTTTACAATTAGCTGGGAGGTTTGTCCTAAATTCATTGTCTTATTAAGCTTATGCTAGAAAATGCCCCAGTAATCCATGGTTACTTTTCTTATTCATCATTGTCCTCAATTCTCAAATTTCTCTTTAATTAAAGACAACCTTAAAATAATGATTACCCCAAACTTCTGAAGTTTTCACAAGGTTGTGGCGCCCTCAGTGGAACATACACACTTGAGAGACCTATGGCATGCACAAAAATTGGCTCATAAATTGAGGGGCCACAGAAAATGAATGCTAGAACTAGGCCTTATACCACAAGGGGAGCAAAGAACAAGAGGAGACATGAGCACAGCTTACAAAATCCTATGTAACAAAAACAAGGTAGCTTGGTTGGAAAACACATTCCCAAATGTGGAATGAACTAAGTAATGATGAACCCATGCCTAAGAAAGCATGTTAAGAAACTGAAGAGAGCGCAGAGGTATGCAACGAGAATAATTCCAGAACTATAGGGTATGAGCTACAAGGAGAGACTATTGGAATTGAATCTAACAACATACAAAATATTCAGAGGAATGAGTTGACAGAGATAGACTATTTGAGGGTGTGAAGTAGGTAGTTGGGGACACAGCTGGAGTTAAAAACACAGATGAATCCCAGGGATGTTAGGAAGTATTTCTTCAGTCTTGGTAGTTGGGAAGTGAAATGTCCTCAGTGGGGAAGTGGCGGAGGCAGACTTCATACACAGTTTTAAGAGCAGATATAATAGAGCCCACAAGGCTAGGAGGGAGTAAATCTGGGAAGTGGCAGGTTGCAAGGTGGGGCCAGGAGCTAAGGCTCGACCCCAGCGCAACCCCGTATAGATAAGTACGATCAAAAAAAGTTAATACAGGGATTTAAAATTAAATATGACAGAGCTCAATCACCAGTTGAAAAGTAAGAGGCTAGACCAAGAGCTTGAGCTCATCGAATATGAAATTACAAATTCGGAAGACATATAGAGAGGAATAAAAAGTAGCATATTTAATAGGTAGAGATGTGGTTCCTCAATTAGCAAGAGTTGTCTGATTTCAGGGAGGGTGACACTAACCTTAGCTGTTCCATCCCTTTTAAGATGTAATTTGGTATCTTGTTAAGCTTACTACTACCACCATCACTTGACTGGTTGGTACACAACTGGTCCAAACCTAAGAGGAAGCCAGTAGGCCTACTGTAATATTCTTTTTTTTTATGAATTGAGATTGCATTGCCTATAAACCAATTAATGTACAATATGATGTACTAGATAACACTGTACAGTGAAACTAGGCAAGATTAAATCTAGCTTTTGAATGATCAGAAGAAAGTGCGACACAGACAAGTCACACTGAACCAAGATAATAATGATCTGGTTACCCTATAACAATTCTCTTTTGTACAGGACAAAAAATAATACAATGCTCAATGCATAAACCAATTATTGTGGCAAATATTCCAAGCTAAATGGATAATTTCTGTTTAATATTGAGAATTAAATAAGTCACAAATTTCATTTTTGATAAATAAAACGTATATTTAAATATTGCTGGATAGAATCCAGTTAACAAACTAGGAATCAAGTTTTTCACAAATTTTATAATTTTTATATAAAAGTAAAAATGCCATTTATGAGGAAAAAAATTCTTTTTGAAGTTCAGTAAAATATGAAGGTAATATGTTAATTATAGAATAATTTATACTTGAAATTTGAGAAAGAAAGAGAGAGAGATTTTTGGATTAAGATGTGTGGCATCTGCTGTCCACTATGAGTCATAAATCAACTCAGAGAGTATCAGGATGTACAGTGGACCCCCGCTTAACGATCACCTCCAAATGCGACCAATTATGTAAGTGTATTTATGTAAGTGCGTTTGTACATGTATGTTTGGGGGTCTGAAATGGACTAATCTACTTCACAATATTCCTTATGGGAAAAAATTCAGTCAGTACTGGCACCTGAACATACTACTGGAATGAAAAAAGTTCGTTAACCGGGGGTCCACTGTATATTATAATGAGATTGCAAGTTGCAAAAATCTGTCTGTCCTTCTGTAACTAATAAGTCAGTTTCTTCCTTTGAAGTAAGATGTTGCACAGAAAAATCTGTGCATCACAGTTATTGCACATATTGACAGCAACCTCTCAATTTAACAAACCTCAGTTTAATGGACTTGGAGATTACAGGACAAATCTGCTAGGTCAGTTGATTCAGCAACAGCAGAAAACATCTGTTGGTTACAGAATTGTCTGTTATTGTTACAATCACAGCTAAACAATCTGTCCACCACAATCACCATTTACCAGCCACCCGTTCTTCCTTATTAGTCAGTTAAATCGAGGCTTTACTGATATTTGCACTTCTCTTTGTAACTTTATCACTTGTTCTTAGAAAATTAATTTAATTATGCTTTTGTGATCAGAATGGAATGATATTCAAGCAGAGGAAGAAGAGCGAAGACTTAAACTATTTCTGCTCCTTTACTAAATTAATAAAGTTGTTGTAACACCAGAGAATTCAATTACCGTATTTTATGGCATTGAAGATGTTACTGTTTCCCATAATAAGTCTCAAAAATTTACCCAGCGATTTGCAGGCCGAAGTATCACTTATCTCCTTTTCCAAAATTTAGCCAGTTAGAATTGTGGGGGGGCGTCCTTGACACCGGAGCGTCTTGTTCGCTGTAAAATATGGTAATTCAGTTCCTCATTAGATAGTGAAGGTACATGAGCATCACTGGAGGCATTCAGTTGCATCTTAATCATTTTAATAATAAAAGTATTGAATTAAGTTTCTGTTTTTCTTCAGGTTTCTGAGCGTTCATCTGGGCTAACTGTAGCCATCAATGAGCATGGAGAGATCGTCAAAACTGCTCCGGGAAATGTGCGAACAATAGACGTGGAGGAACCAAAATCTAGATCAGGAATATCAAAGGACCTTGTCTGTAACACTTGTAAGTAATGAAATGCTCGGTAATTCTTATGTCTTCTGACATGCTTTGTAAGCTTTATTCTTTTAGCCTTTTCTCTATACAGGCATAACTCGCTAATACGTTGGGTTAGGTTCCAGACAACCACCATAAGGCAAATATCACCTTAAAGTGAATCACAACCTTTTTTTCATTTGCCAGTGCATATAAAAGCTTAAAAAATGTTTACACTAACACTTATTAAGTACACAATAGTGCTATGCCTAAAAACTATGCACAAGTGCTGTAAACAAAGTGAGCATGGGTAACAAAATGGCACCGGTCAGCTGATATGCACATCACTGAAAATAATAAACATGAATATAAGTTACCATCCTGCCAAGTGAGTGTAAAATGGAAGCCTGTAATTGTTTTACATGATGGCAGGATTGCTGGTGTCTTTTTTTCTGTCTCATACACATGCAAGATTTCAGGTATGTCTTGCTACTTCTACTTACCCTTAGGTCACACTACATATACATGTCTTCTTCCTTTCAACAAACTAGCCGTATCCCACCGAGGCAGGGTAGCCCAAAAAGAAAAACGAAAGTTTCTCTTTTTAAATTTAGTAATTTATACAGGAGAAGGGGTTACTAGCTCCTTGCTCCTGGCATTTTAGTCGCCCCTTACAACACGCATAGCTTACGGAGGAAGAATTCTGTTCCACTTTCCCATGGAGATAAGAGGAAATAAACAAGAACATGAACTAGTAAGAAAATAGAAGAAAACCCAGAGGGGTGTGTATATATATGCTTGTACATGTATGTGTAGTGTGACCTAAGTGTAAGTAGAAGTAGCAAGACATACCTGAAACCTTGCATGTTTATGAGACAGAAAAATGGACACCAGCAATCCTACCATCATGCTGGTGTCCATTTTTCATGCTGGTGTCTACTTTCACCTCGTACATAATCACTGTCTTTGCAGAGGCACTCAGATACAACAGTTTAGAAGTCCCTCCATACAGTCAATATCCCAGACCCCTCCTTTAAAGTACAGGTATTGTACTTCCTATTTCCAGGACTCAAGTCCGGCTAAATCTAATAACCAGTTTTCCTGACTCCCTTCACTAAATATTACCCTGCTCACACTCCAACAGCTCGTTAAGTCCCAAAAACCATTCATCTCCATTTACTCCTATCTAATACGCTCACACATGCTTGCTGGAAGTCCAAGCCTCTCACCCACAGAACCTCCTTTACCCCTCCCTCCAACCTTTTCAAGGATGACCCCTACCCCTCCTTCCTTTCCCTACAGATTTATATGCTCTCCAGGTCATTCTACTTTGATTCATTCTCTCTGAATGACCAAGCCACCTCAACAACCCCTCTTCAGCCCCCACACTCCAAATTCTCTGCATAATATTTGATGGTTTTCTTTATCTTTTTAGTAAGCTATACGGGAAAAGGGGTTACTAGCCCATTGTTCTCGGCATTTTAGTTGACTTTTACAACACACATGGCTTATGGAGGAAAGATTCTTATTCCATTTCTCCATGGATATGAAATGAAAAGCACTAAGAACAAGAACTATTAAGATAAAATCAAAGAAAACTCAGATGAGTGCATATACATAAACGTGTACATGTATGTGTGGTGTGACCTAAGTGTAAGTAGAAGTAGCAAGACGTACCTGAAATCTTGCATGTTTATGAGACAGAAAAATGACACCAGCAATCCTACCATCATGTAAAACAAATACAGGCTTCCTTTTTACACTCACTTGGTAGGATGGTAGTGAAATGCAAAATTAGCTAGATAACAGGGATATCTTGATACTCCTACTTACA
>NC_091376.1:13484097-13524097 GCF_038502225.1 Cherax quadricarinatus
AAGCCAGCAATCAGTTATCCGGTTCCATCAGTAATCTGGCATTAATTTGCCTAGCATAATTTCAAATTTCATCATTAAACTAACTCAGAAATTGTGCAGATGGTTATAAATCCACAGCAGCAAGTCAGGAGAAAGTAGTGATGAAAATGAGGAAGATGTAGCAGAAAGTCTCTACTGATAGGTTAAGTGTATTCTATCCTAACCACTTTGTAATCCAGCAAACTTGCTAATCCGGCGCACTACAGGTCCCGATGATGCCGGATTAGTGATGGCCGACCTGTTTCTGAAATTTTTTGGATGATGGCTACTCCTTCATAGGCAATTTCTCAACTGATATAGTGCATTAGAGAAAGACAATATTAATTAATTTTAAAAATACGTTACTTTTAGGCACTGTGGAGTTTTCTGTTCCTTGGCAAAAGGTTGCAGAGGAACAAGAGGACGATCCTTACAGCCTGGCAGGATGTACACTGGAGGTGTACAGTCCACTGATTCAACCGGAGTTCTTTTTTTTTCTAAAAAAATTATATATATAAATCAGAATTAACCAAAATATTAGGTTGTATACAGTATCCTGATTTGGGGTAACCTTTTGTAAAACAAATTTTAGCACCATTTTTTTTATTTCACATAAAGAGTTAAGACATTAAAAATTTTTACTCTTAGTTGCAATTTTTCTTATGATGTAAATCAGTACAAATTATATAAACACTCACCCAAAATATCTCCTTGAGTGACAACATTAAGGAATGTTAAGGAAGCACAGTCAGCACCATTGTAGGCATCTACTGGATCTAAAGACTTGAGTAAGTCTCGTACGTGACGAACATGAATTCTAGCCTCCCGCACTGTGTAAGGATCTTCTTGAACTTTAATCACGGATCCTTCCTGCAATAGAATAGATTTATAATAGTATTTAAAACTTTACACTAAACAAAAAGTAATATGAAAGTAAGTACACTTTCAAATTTCATTATCCAACATTAAGCTAAATTCACAAACCCTAAGTGACCCCATTATATTGGGGATGGTCAAAAAACACACTGAAGCGTTATGCAATTTAATTTCAAATCCCTATAAGATATAAAACTAATAAAATATAAAAAAATCAAAGAGGAAAATGTCATGACGATACTTATATACAACAAGCGTTATGAGAAAACCGCTGTACCAGTAAGGCAGTAATTAGTAAAGTTAAATTCACTGGGAAACGCTGAATCCATAAGAGTCATACAATGCCTTGGTAGTAGTACTGTATGAGCCTTATGGAATGAGATGGTAGCTCTAATTCCTTGGCATGCAAAGAGTGTTACAATTTATTCGGCATATGTGCACACTCCCATATAGCCTGCCTCCCAACCAGCAAACCAGGTGCTAAGGGTTTAACGATAAGGGTATCCATCGTTAAATCAGTACCTTAATTCCTTAACCAATCACAAGCAGGCCTGCCAAGTGCTGAGGCAATGTGGTATCACTTGCGGTCAGCATTTGTCAGACTCGTATAGCAGCTGGTTGAGTGTGGTGCTTTCTCTCTCTGGCTTCAGCTTTGCCAGTCTTTGTCACTGTGGTACACTTATATTCAACTCCTGTACATTTTTTTTTTTTTCAACAAGTCGGCCGTCTCCCACCGAGGCAGGGTGACCCAAAAAAGAAAGAAAATCCCTAAAAAGAAAATACTCTCATCATCATTCAACACTTTCACCACACTCACACATTATCACTGTTTTTGAAGAAGTGCTCAGAATACAACAGTTTAGAAGCATACACATATAAAGATACACAACATATCCCTCCAAACTGCCAATATCCCAAACCCCTCCTTTACAGTGCAGGCATTGTACTTCCCATTTCCAGGACTCAAGTCCGACTATATGAAAATAACTGGTTTCCCTGAATCCCTTCACTAAATATTACCCTGCTCACACTCCAACAGATCGTCAGGTCCCAAGTACCATTCGTCTCCATTCACTCTTATCTAACACGCTTACGTACGCTTGCTGGAAGTCAAAGCCCCTCGCCCACAAAACCTCCTTTACCCCCTCTCTCCAACTCTTTCGAGGACAATCCCTACCCCACCTTCCTTCCCCTATAGATTTATATGCTTTCCATGTCATTCTACTTTGATCCATTCTCTCTAAATGACCAAACCACCTCAACAACCCCTCTTCTGCCCTCTGACTAATACTTTTATTAACTCCACACCTTTTCCTAATTTCCACACTCCGAATTTTCTGCATAATATTTACACCACACATTGCCCTTAAACAGGACATCTCCACTGCCTCCAACCGTCTCCTCGCTGCTGCATTTACCACCCAAGCTTCACACCCATATAAGAGTGTTGGTACTACTATACTTTCATACATTCCCTTCTTTGCCTCCATAGATAACGTTTTTTGACTCCACATATACCTCAACGCACCACACACCTTTTTTCCCCTCATCAATTCTATGATTAACCTCATCCTTCATAAATCCATCCGCCGACACGTCAACTCCCAAGTATCTGAAAACATTCATGTCTTCCATACTCCTCCTCCCCAATTTGATATCCAATTTTTCTTTATCTAAATCATTTGATACCCTCATCACCTGACTCTTTTCTATGTTCACTTTCAACTTTCTACCTTTACACACATTCCCAAACTCATCCACTAACCTTTGCAATTTTTCTTTAGAATCTCCCATAAGCACAGTATCATCAGCAAAAAGTAACTGTCAATTCCCATTTTGAATTTGATTCCCCAAAATTTAATCCCACCCCTCTCCCGAACACCCTAGCGTTTACTTCCTTTACAACCCCATCTATAAATATATTAAACAACCATGGTGACATTACACATCCCTGTCTAAGACCTACTTTTACCAGGAAGTATTCTCCCTCTCTTCTACACACCCTAACCTGAGCCTCACTATCCTCAAAAACTCTTTACAGCATTTAATAACTTACCACCTATTCCATAAACTTGCAACATCTGCCACATTGCTCCTCTATCCACTCTATCATATGCCTTTTCTAAATCCATAAATGCAATAAAAACTTCCCTACCTTTATCTAAATACTGTTCACATATATGCTTCAATGTAAACACTTGATCTACACATCCCCTACCCACTCTGAAACCTCCTTGCTCATCCGCAATCCTAAATTCTGTCTTACCTCTAATTCTTTCAATTATAAACCTACCATACACTTTTCCTGGTATACTCAGTAAACTTATTCCTCTATAATTTTTACAGTCTCTTTTGTCCCCTTTCCCTTTATATAAAGGGACTATACATGCTCTCCGCCAATCCCTAGGTACCTTCCCCTCTTTTATACATTTATTAAACATAAGTACCAACCACTCCAACACTATATCCCCCCTGCTTTTAACATTTCTGTCATGATCCCATCAGTTCCAGCTGCTTTACCCCCTTTCATTCTACGTAATGCCTCATGTACCTCCCCCACACTTACATTCAGCTCTTCTTCACTCCTAAAAGATGGTATACCTCCCTGACCAGTGCATGAAATTACTGCCTCTCTTTCTTCCTTAACATTTAAAAGTTCCTCAAAATATTCTCGCCATCTAGCTAATACCTCCATCTCCCCATCTACTAACTCCCCTACTCTAGTTTTTAACTGACAAATCCATACTTTCCCTAGGCTTTCTTAACCTGTTTAACTCACTCCAATTTTTTTTCTTATTTTCATTAAAATTTCTTAACAGTGCCTCTCCCACTCTATCATCTGCTCTCCTTTTGCACTCTCTCACTACTCTCTCTACCTTTCTTTTACTCTCCATATACTCTGCTCTTCTTATAACACTTCTGCTTTGTAAAAACCTCTCATAAGCTACCTTTTTCTCTTTTATCACACCCTTTACTTCATCATTCCACCAATCACTCCTCTTTCCTCCTGCCCCCACCCTCCTATAACCACAAACTTCTGCCCCATTTCTAATACTGCATTTTTAAAACTATTCCAACCCTCTTCAACCCCCCCCCCCACTACTCATCTTTGCACTAGCCCACCTTTCTGCCATAGTCGCTTATATCTCACCCGAACTTCCTCCTCCCTTAGTTTATACACTTTCACCTCCCTCTTACTTGTTGTTGCCACCTTCCTCTTTTCCCATCTACCTCTTACTCTAACTGTAGCTACAACTAAATAATGATCCGATATATCAGTTGCCTCTCTATAAACATGTACATCCTGGAGCCTACCCATCAACCTTTTATCCACCAATACATAATCTAATAAACTACTTTCATTACGTGCTACATCATACCTTGTATATTTATTTATCCTCTTTTTCATAAAAGATGTATTACTTATTACCAAATCTCTTTCTACACATAGCTCAATTAAAGGCTCCCCATTTACATTTACCCCTGGCACCCCAAATTTACTTACTACTCCCTCCATAACATTTTTACCCACTTTAGCATTGAAATCCCCAACCACCATTACTCTCACACTTGATTCACAACTCCCCACGCATTCACTCAACATTTCCTGTACATAGTTATATATAATTGGTGAAGGAAATATAAGTTAAATAGTACTGCTTAGTTTGTTTTGCTCGAACCCATTACGACCAGATCACAAGCCATTCTTTACCTGGGTTCGTCATAGATCAAGAGCACTTCAACAATAACAATGCATACCTACCTGGTTGGTGACTGATTTTCACCCTAAAAAGAACCATCTTGTGACAAATGCCTAGTACTATATTAGATTAGTTTAACTGGAAATGTTTCAGTCGCTGCACAATCCAAGAAAGATTTCCCATAAGCCTAGCCCCCCCCCCCTTTACCTCAATGAATGAAAAAGAAATAGTACAGGTTATGGCACATTGCCCTCAGACTCAAGGAAGTCACAAAAAAACAAACAAGGACATAGTTAAATACAGAAGGGGTAAAAGTGGTTATATTAACAGTCTTCCTAATGATTTAATAGCTTATATGTATATTGTATTATTCAAAACTTAAAGTTGTTACACGTTGCATTAATAAAGTTATTTACCTTAAGACCTTCAACATTTTTGAGTTCAGCAAAATTATCCAGGGTTTGGCCATTTAAGTGCAGAGAGAAACAAGTGCGGTGACAGGTATCTTCACGATCCATCAGCAGCTGATGTATCTCGTATACCAGTTCCATGCTGCTCACCTGTTTAATAAAACAAGTCATTGTAAAAAAATCCAAAAATATATAGGCCAGACTATATATACTCCCTCCTTTTCATTAGTGTAACTTTCTAAATGGTCCAAGTCGGACTGAAACATTGTCGTAAGCTCCTCTCTCAATGCGCGGGTTATTTGTGTGTTGTTCCAGTCACGGTATCTGGCTAATCCAAAAATATTTTGGCACTACAATATAATAATAATAATGTGCCTTGTTTAACAAACATTAAGACATGTCATGGTAAGCATGTAGTGGGATAGGGTGGAGAGGGGTAGGCAAGGATCATCAATAATTATTAGACAATTATGTAACACAAGTTGCACACTTCTTACCTTTGCAATGTTGAAATAATGCTCAAATATCACAGGATCACAACAAGGTCTAAACAAAAATATTTGAAACTAACATCATGCTATTTACTGACCTGGATTTCAAAGTGATCCCCAGTAGGGGGACGAATCTTTACTGTAAACCCATATTCTTGTGATAATGATCCATCCTTGTCTTCATTGTCCTTCTCATCCTTACTTTTGTGTTCTTTGCTTATGTCATCTTCACTTGTGCTATCTTTACTTTTGTCATCTTCATTTGTGCTATCTTTGCTTTTGTCTTCACTTGTGCTATCTTTGCTTTTGGCCTCTTCTTTATCATTTGTGTTTTCCCTTATCTTTTCCTGCGTCTCTGTTTCAGCTTTCTCATAGCCATCCCCAGTTTCACAATCACTGACATTTACTGCAGGAAAATAGGTATAGTATTAGCTATTTCTCATTTTTATCTGTATCCTAATAATATTACAAAATACAGAAATCTTTTAATATATGTACCTGGCATTATAGGATTGTACATTATATAACCATTAATAAGTCACTGTTTAAGCTGTATTTTAATTAATTTAATCTATGTACAAGTACATCTAGCACACCTTAAGGCAGTAAATCACATGAAACCATGACTATATACAAATTCAAAATGAACATACAAAAATTTTCTACCAGTAACCTGTTTCAGTTTTTCTATTCTGGCAACTTAGGTTTAGATCTAGTTTTTCTGACAATCTGATCAATCAAGCTATTGCTGCACCTACAGATAGTAATTGTTACCTCATGAAGACCTCCATTTCTATTGCAGCAATACTTCTAAATTATACTTGCTGTTTAGAAACTGATGAATCATGGACTTCAAATATTGTGTCCTCCATCTGTGCTTATGGCAACTTAACTTTTCACTAAGTTTACACTCCTTTTTGAATACTTTAGAATAGGAATATTTTTAATGTATGGATTATGAAAGCCACACTGACTTTACAGTACTGGATTACCCTAGGTTAAATTTACAGTAAGTACTGTACATTCATTGTATGTATTCAACATTCGGGTGCCCTCAGAACCACTTTAGAAATTTATATTATTTGCAAAAGCATTTGTCGACTTCCCGAATAAAATTCGTCTTACACAGTGGAACCTCGGTTTTTGTATGCCCTCATTTTCGTAGGATTCAGTTTTCGACAACTTTTTTCATCTAAATTTTGTCCCAGTTTTCGTACGTCCGCTCAGTTTTTGTAGTTAACAATGGTCCACCATACCAAATGTCTGCCTGCCCACACCCACACCAAGCATTCCATGCATTCTGACTCAGTCTGGATAACATTTCATAATAATCCATTGTTTTTTGTGCTTGTTTATTGAGTGCGACTGCTAAATAAGCCACCATGAGGCCGAAGAAAGTTCCGAGTGTCGTCCCTTTGATAAAGAAGGCGAGAAACACGATAGAATTCAAGAACTCGTAGCAAAGTACGAAAGTGACCGCAGATGAGGAAATTGCTTCAGAGGAGGAGGAAGAGTGAGGGGAGACTGCCTTCTTGTGATTAAGGACATGTTTACCTGGAGTTTACCTGGAGAGAGTTCCGGGGGTCAACGCCCCCGCAGCCCGGTCTGTGACCAGGCCTCCTGGTGGATCAGAGCCTGATCAACCAGGCTGTTACTGCTGGCTGCACGCAAACCAACGTACGAGCCACAGCCCGGCTGATCAGGAACCGACTTTAGGTGCTTGTCCAGTGCCAGCTTGAAGACTGCCAGGGGTCTGTTGGTAATCCCCCTTATGTATGCTGGGAGGCAGTTGAACAGTCTCGGGCCCATGACACTTACTGTATGGTCTCTTAACGTGCTAGTGACACCCCTGCTTTTCATTGGGGGGATGTTGCATCGTCTGCCAAGTCTTTTGCTTTCGTAGCGAGTGATTTTCGTGTGCAAGTTCGGTACTAGTCCCTCTAGGATTTTCCAGGTGTATATAATCATGTACCTCTCCCGCCTGCGTTCCAGGGAATACAGGTTCAGGAACCTCAAGCGCTCCCAGTAATTGAGGTGTTTTATCTCCGTTATGCGCGCCGTGAAGGTTCTCTGTACATTTTCTAGGCCAGCAATTTCACCTGCCTTGAAAGGTGCTGTTAGTGTGCAGCAATATTCCAGCCTAGATAGAACAAGTGACCTGAAGAGTGTCATCATGGGCTTGGCATCCCTCGTTTTGAAGGTTCTCATTATCCATCCTTAACCATGTGTGCATAGTGGAATGAGTTACAAAGTTTTGTGAAGAAATATCACCCTAACAAAGCTGTTGCAAGCTGTGTCTGCAACATGTTCAATGACAATGCTGTCCCATTTTAGGCAAATCTTAAAGAGACACCAGAAACAAACCTCTCTGGACAGATTTTTTGTGCGACAGGGGTCCAGTGACTCTCAAGTTGGTCCTAGTGCCAGTAAAAGACAAAGAAGGGAAGTAACCCCAGATAGGGCCTTGATACCTGAATTCCTTATGGAGGGGGATTCCCCTTCTAAACAATAACCTCTCCTCTCCATCTTCCATATGCCAACAAGAGTCTACAATAAAGGTAAAAGTGATGTTAAATGCTCATTTATCCATTTCATTAGTAATTTTAATTTATTTCTCATTGTGTTCTGTATGTAAAACTGTAGTTATTCTCTATAAAATGTATTTTTGTTAATATTTTTGGGTGTCTGGGACAGATTAACTGGATTTACATTATTTCTTATGGGAAATATTGCTTCAGTTTTCTTACAATTTGGTTTTCGTCCAACTTTCTGGAACGAATTACTCACAAAAACTGAGGTTCCACTGTATAAGGTAATTTGAGTGCTACATATAACAGCCCAAACATATTTAAATATAAAAACCATACAATGTTGATACAGACAGCCTGTTTCGTTCCATGTGTTAGCAAATATGTACTTTAATACTGTACAAAATATATGTGAAAAGTGATTTGAGGTGCGCACTCAGGACTGGGAAGCAAGCAGCACAGTTAACATGTTTAAGAGTTTATAGGCAAGATTATTTTTCAGATAAGAATCTTTATCAGCACGGTCACTTCTCCGATAAGAATTCTTATTGCTGGGTTAACGTACATAAACCTACAATTCACTATATAGCATTGTTATTTACATAAAGAGATGAGCACTTCTACAGATGTTTTAGGCAAGCTGATATGTAGGTGTGAAGTCGTAACAGATTTGCTTCTTACAAAACAAACCAGCAAATCTTTGATTATATTTATGAAAGCACTAAACCTGTAGGAGTCACACACCACCTGGGGAAAATGCGAAGTATTCAGGCTACATCCATGAGGATGGTAGTTCCAGTGTCTTAAACCATGAGCCCCTTACCTCTCTCTCTCAACCTCCCTTGAAGGGAAGCAAATTCTTGAGACTTTTAGTTTGATATTTTATTATATATCTCAAGGCTTGGTTGGCAGCATCCTCAGTTCTCACACTGAGGGACCGGAATTGATCCCTGGCACATGCAAAACATTGGAAACATTTCCTTAAACCTGTTGCCCCTGTTCACCTAGCAGTAACTAGGTGCCTGGGTGTCAGTTGACTGTGTGGGTCACTTCCTGGGGAGATTAACCCTTAAACTGTCCAAACGTAGATCTACGTTTTTTCAACATTTGAAAGTATGTAAAAAACTAATTTTTTTTTTTTTTACATTTGAAAACATGTAAAAAAAACCGTGATCTACTTTTTTCGTTATATTTGAAAATATGTAAAAAAAAAAAAACCGTAATCTACTTTTGGAGCACTACGCATGTGAATGTAGATCTGTTTGGACAGTTTAAGGGTTAAAGGACCCCAATGGATTATTTCCACTGTGGTCTGTCAATTTACATGATTAGGGTTGATCCCAATGGAAATAAGTCAATCTGACTTCCTTGGATTATCTTAGGTAATTTACACTACATATGATAACTGTGCTTATGTGTACATGTACCTACATAAACTTACTTATTTACTAGAGAAATGTAGGAAAACAGTGGTGCGGCAGTAAATGTTGACGAGCAGTACAAGGCTTTTAGTATGCTCTAATAATTATTATAATGGGGGAGTGCTAAACCTGTAGGGATTATACAGCACCTGTGGGGGAAAAGGGGGGAATGGAAGGTATTCAAACTCCATTCAGGGAACCAGAGCAGATCCAATTCCCTAGATCAAGAGCCCCTCACCAACACCAAGGAACCTCCCTTGAGGGGGGTCTCTCTAAGCTACAAGACAGCAAGTGGTAACCCAAGCTTCGAGTACAAAAATACGTATCCAAGCTTTGGGAGTATACACATGCCTCTGAGCTTGAAAAGTATCAAGTGTTTAATACCAGGTAACAGCTGTAATATGTGTTTGTAGACTTTCTGAATAGAAGTAGGTCACTTAGCTATTTTAAATTTTGAGGGTTATAATCTTGACTGATTAATACTGTAATTTACAGCTTGGAAATAAGTCACTGACTTTTTTGGGTTATCCTCGTGAGTAATTTACACATACATTATGATAATTATACCTGTGTACCTGTACTTAAATAAACTTACACCATGTCTGTCCTCGTGCAGGGCTTGACCCCCATGCTCCTACGGGTGTGAGCAAAGCTTGTTAACCACTAGTTAGTAAGCTTATTCAGGTATACACAAATACAGTTACGAAGATTATCCTACATAGCAGCATATATGTAGACAACCTGGGATAACCCAAAAAAGTCAGAGTGACTTATTTCCATTGGGGTCCTTTTGGACCCCAATGGAAGTCACTAATTTTTTGTTATCCTGGGCAATTTACACTATGATAATGTGTACCTATGCAAAATAAACTTACAATCAAAACTAATCACTAAACCCACAAGGGTCATAATTACTCTAGTTAATTATAACCATGGGGAGCGCTAAACCCGTAGGATTACACAGCGCATGTGGGAGGGGATAGAAGGTATTCAGGCTCAATTTAGGGAACTGGAGTACAGATCCAATTCCCTAGATCAAGAGCCCCTGACCAGCGTTGCTCTAGTTAACTAACAATGTTGGTAGAATTACCGACAATATGTAAAGTAAAAGGACACAAGTGCAACTAATGTGACATTTTATTGTGGCAACGTTTCGCTCTCCAGGAGCTTTATCAAACTCCTGGAGAGCGAAACGTTGCCACAATAAAATGTCACATTAGTTGCATTTGTGTCTTTTTACTTTACATAAGTAACCATATAATATATACTAGTGTTCGTAACATGTGTGTCCTCAGGACCACTGTATAACAATATTTTTGGTATGAAGGCAATAATTAATTCAAAGTTAGTGGGTGCCAGAGCCCCTAGTAACAGTGAGAGAATATTTTAAGGTCATGGTAACAGTTAGTTAAGGTTTCAAGGACCTGCTACCCCCCTGAGGGTCCTTAACACTCCTTAAGTAACCTCCCTATATCATTCCCTGGGTTATATAAATACATATATTTATAACTTTACGAGGAGCATGCCCTGGGGTGTTAAAACAAGGAGATAAATGGTTGTAGAGAGGATGGTGGCAGCTTAACTACAATGGCCTTGATTACAGCTGATATTTCATCATTGTGAGATGCGTCGTACTTGCCGGCTTTCGTCTGCTACACCAAACTTCTCTTAATTACCTCTTAATACGTCACTTACCTGTCGTCTCGTCGCTCCTGGTGAGGGCTTTCAACTTCGTCTCTTCCCCATCTTCTTTGACAGCTGTAATTCCTTCTTTCTCGGTGTCAGGAGCATTTTTAATATCATTTTCCAAGGCCATCGTCTGCTGGTCTGACTATCACGTGGAGTACTGCTTGGTGAGCACCCTGGGAGCTACGCAGGGATCACCACCCTCACTAACACATTGATTTATCTTATGTAACATTATCCTTAGTTGTATGTACTGTTTCAACCATTGTAATTGTCTCACATGGGAAGGTAATAGGGAGACAATGGGAGAACGAGGGTGAGATTAGTGGGTAGTTTGTGATTAAAAAATAGTGGGTGGCTAAAAGGGATTGGCTTGTGTCCGGTGCCCCTTCACAGCTCCTCCCGGCCAGACTCCGTGTCGTCTGCTTTAAATTTGAGCACTCGTAGTTCAAATGTGGTTTAATATATAGAACTGCAGTTCCTATTCCGTTCCTTGGATCAGACCTATTATTATTACATTAATGTTGGGGCTGCTAAACCCGTAGGGAGTCAGAGCGCCTGGAGGAATGGGAGCTGGGAGGTTATCACATTCAATGCAAGGGCAGCTCAGGTTCAATTCTTATATACATATCTTAATTACAAATTACTACATGCACAAAACATACAATAATCTGAAGACTCATAGGATGAACAGCATTTTGGTATCAAGGAACCTTCCTTGAGAAGATCGAACCTGATTACAACCAATTTCCCCTATATATACATTACCCCCTACGAGTTTAGCGTTCCCATGAATATAATAAAAAAAATATACTGATTAAATTTTTAGTATATACAAATACACACCTGAGTATACACGTTTTTTTAACACGCTGGCCGTCTCCCACCCAGGCAGGGTGACCCTCTCCCCCCCCCAAAAAAAAAACTCACTATCATTCACACTATTACTGTCTTTACAGAGGCGCTCAGTTACATCAGTTTAGATGTCACTGAAAACAGCAAATATCCCAACCCCCTCCTTTAAAGTGCTGGCATTGTACTTCCCACCTCCAGGTCTCAAGTTCGACTAACTGGTTTCCCTAAATCCTTCACAAAATATTACCCTGCTCACACTCCAACAGCTTGCCAAGTCCCAAAAACCATTCGTCTCCACTTATTCCTGACACACACGTGCCCTGATTTATGTCCAAGCTCTGCACACAAAACCTCTTACCCCCTCCCTACATCTTTTCCTAGGATGACCCTGACCCCTCCTTCCCTCCACTACAGATTTACACACCCTTCAAGTCCTCTTATTTTGCTCCATCCTCTCAAAATTACCAAACCACCTCAACAACTAAAAATATATATACGTACATAGAGTTTCTGCAACCGCTGTCAGTCTTAGAGTTATCTCTGAGTTACATTTTAATTTACATTTGTATTAACTCCATATTATAATTATCATTAATATGCTCTTTTTCTTAACACATTGGCCATTTCCCACCAAGGCAGGGTGACCTAAAAAGAAAGAAAAACCCCAAAAAGAAAGTAAAAATACTTTCATCATCATTCAACACTTTACACAAATAACCTGCACATAGACGAGAGGAGCTTACAACAACGTTTCGGTCCGACTTGGACCATTTACATAGTAAATAGACTATGTAAATGGTCCAAGTCGGACCGAAACGTTGTCATAAGCTCCTCTCTTCTATGTGCGGGTTATTTGTGTATCGTTCCAGTCACGGTATTGTGCCTTTTTTTGTCATTCAACACTTTCACCATCACTCATACATAATCACTGTCTTTGCAGAGGCAGTCAGAAACGACAGTTTAGAAGTCCCTCCAAACTGCCAATATCCTAAACCCCTCCTTTAAACTGCAGGCACTGTACTTCCCATTTCCAGAACTCAAGTCCGGCTAACCGGTTTCCCTGAATCCCTTCACAAAATATTACCCTGCTCACACTCCAACAGCTCATCAGGTCCCAAAAAACATTCGTCCCATCAAACCCGATTGCCTTACCTTTTCCAGGCATTATACCCCTACAGGGCTAGTGCTCACTCATGAATGAAATACTGTACTACTATTGGGAAAGTACTAAATGCACTGGGGTTGTAAAGTATCTGGGAGGCTAATCAAGTTTGATTGTAGGGTAGCTCCAGTTTTTCAGATCAAGAGTCCAGTATGATGGCACCTCCCTCCCCCTTAATAAAGGGACATTAACCTCACTGAGTTTGTAATCCAGGTTAACCCAAGACAGACCAGTACTGTACCTTACTTCCGTCAGGGCCCTGGATATCTCTGGGTCTTCCCCAGGATGCCACCCACAACACTTCCCTTGATTACTGTGTGTGTGTACTTATGTATATACGTATGTATATGTTCCTTCAAAGGAACATATACATAGATCCCTTTATTTGCCTCAAACCTGATTACTACCCATTTTCCAAGACCTGTGCCATCTCTATGGGTTTAGCATTTACCCATGAATAATAATAATAATATAATTTTTTTTTTTTTCAACAAGTCTGTCGTCTCGAACCGAGGCAGGGTGACCCAAAAAAGAAAGAAAATCCCCAAAAAGAAAATACTTTCATCATCATTCAACACTTTCACCACACTCACACATTATCACTGCTTTTGCAGAGGTGCTCAGAATACAACAGTTTAGAAGCATATACGTATAAAGATACACAACATATCCCTCCAAACTGCCAATATCCCAAACCCCTCCTTTAAAGTGCAGGCATTGTACTTCCCATTTCCAGGACTCAAGTCCGACTATATGAAAATAACCGGTTTCCCTGAATCCCTTCACTAAATATTACCCTGCTCACACTCCAACAGATCGTCAGGTCCCAAGTATCATTCGTCTCCATTCACTCCTATCTAACACGCTCATGCACGCTTGCTGGAAGTCCAAGCCCCTCGCCCACAAAACCTCCTTTACCCCCTCTTTCCAACCCATTCGAGGACGACCCCTACCCCTCTTTCCTTCCCCTATAGATTTATATGCTTTCCATGTCATTCTACTTTGATCCATTCTCTCTAAATGACCAAACCACCTCAACAACCCCTCTTCTGCCCTCTGACTAATGCTTTTATTAACTCCACACCTTCTCCTAATTTCCACACTCCGAATTTTCTGCATAATATTTACACCACACATTGCCCTTAGACAGGACATCTCCACTGCCTCCAACCGTCTCTTCGCTGCTGCATTTACCACCCAAGCTTCACATCCATATAAGAGTGTTGGTACTACTATACTTTCATACATTCCCTTCTTTGCCTCCATAGATAACGTTTTTTGACTCCACATATACCTCAATGCACCACTCACCTTTTTTCCCTCATCAATTCTATGATTAACCTCATCCTTCATAAATCCATCCGCCGACACGTCAACTCCCAAGTATCTGAAAACATTCACTTCTTCCATACTCCTCCTCCCCAATTTGATATCCAATTTTTCTTTATCTAAATCATTTGATACCCTCATCACCTTACTCTTTTCTATGTTCACTTTCAACTTTCTACCTTTACACACATTCTCAAACTCATCCACTAACCTTTGCAATTTTTCTTTAGAATCTCCCATAAGCACAGTATCATCAGCAAAAAGTAACTGTGTCAATTCCCATTTTGAATTTGATTCCCCATAATTTAATCCCACCCCTCTCCCGAACACCCTACCATTTACTTCTTTTACAACCCCATCTATAAATATATTAAACAACCATGGTGACATTACACATCCCTGCCTAAGACCTACTTTTACCGGGAAGTATTCTCCCTCTCTTCTACACACCCTAACCTGAGCCTCACTATCCTCATAAAAGCTCTTTACAGCATTTAGTAACTTACCACCTATTCCATAAACTTGCAACATCTGCCACATTGCTCCTCTATCCACTCTATCATATGCCTTTTCTAAATCCATAAATGCAATAAAAACTTCCCTACCTTTATCTAAATACTGTTCACATATATGCTTCAATGTAAACACTTGATCTACACATCCCCTACCCACTCTGAAGCCTCCTTGCTCATCCGCAATTCTACATTCTGTCTTACCTCTAATTCTTTCAATTATAACCCTACCGTATACTTTTCCTGGTATACTCAGTAAACTTATTCCTCTATAATTTTTACAATCTCTTTTGTCCCCTTTCCCTTTATATAAAGGGACTATACATGCTCTCTGCCAATCCCTAGGTACCTTCCCCTCTTTCATACATTTATTAAACAAAAGTACCAACCACTCCAACACTATATCCCCCCCTGCTTTTAACATTTCTGTCATGATCCCATCAGTTCCAGCTGCTTTACCCCCTTTCATTCTACGTAATGCCTCACGTACCTCCACCACACTTACATTCTGCTCTTCTTCACTCCTAAAAGATGGTATACCTCCCTGGCCAGTGCATGAAATTACCACCTCCCTTTCTTCCTCAACATTTAAAAGTTCCTCAAAATATTCTCGCCATCTACCTAATACCTCCCTCTCCCCATCTACTAACTCCCCTACTCTGTTTTTAACGGACAAATCCATACTTTCCCTAGGCTTTCTTAACTTGTTTAACTCACTCCAAAATTTTTTCTTATTTTCATTAAAATTTCTTGACAGTGCCTCTCCCACTCTTTCATCTGCTCTCCTTTTGCACTCTCTCACCACTCTCTTTACCTTTCTTTTACTCTCCATATACTCTGCTCTTCTTATAACACTTCTGCTTTGTAAAAACCTCTCGTAAGCTACCTTTTTCTCTTTTATCACACCCTTTACTTCATCATTCCACCAATCACTCCTCTTTCCTCCTGCCCCCACCCTCCTATAACCACAAACTTCTGCCCCACATTCTAATACTGCATTTTTAAAACTATTCCAACCCTCTTCAACCCCCCCACTACTCATCTTTGCACTAGCCCACCTTTCTGCCAATAGTCGCTTATATCTCCCCCGAACTTCCTCCTCCCTTAGTTTATACACTTTCACCTCCCTCTTACTTGTTGTTGCCACCTTCCTCTTTTCCCATCTACCTCTTACTCTAACTGTAGCTACAACTAAATAATGATCTGATATATCAGTTGCCCCTCTATAAACATGTACATCCTGGAGCCTACCCATCAACCTTTTATCCACCAATACATAATCTAACAAACTACTTTCATTACGTGCTACATCATACCTTGTATATTTATTTATCCTCTTTTTCATAAAATATGTATTACTTATTACCAAATTTCTTTCTACACATAACTCAATTAAAGGCTCCCCATTTACATTTACCCCTGGCACCCCAAATTTACCTACTACTCCCTCCATAACATTTTTACCAGATGAGGATTTCTAAAGTTATCACACAGAAACCAAATCCAGGAACAGTCTACATAAAAACAGACCAGAGGGTACCTGCATGTGTCAACAGATGAATGAACTTTTTTTTAGTTATAATACAAGTATTGAAAATTTAAAGCTGATCACAGGTGCTGTTGTCAAGGAGTAAATGAAAATCTTGAAAAAAAAAATCAGGGATCCATTTCAAGGTACCCTTAGGAATATTTAATTATGAGGCCTCTAACAGGTTTGCAAGTAATAGTCAATACTGTGGAACCATTTGATCAGCCACCCAGGTATCCTTATACTCCAACCTACCCATAACTATTAAAATTGCCCTAAGCTTCAGATAGTAAACCATACTGCTAAAATAGGTTAAGCATATAGATGACAACAACAGTGTCCTTGAAATGCTGAGGCTGTTTCAAATTGCCCTTCTCATATTTTAAGCCATCCAACTATTTTTAAAGCATATAAATTGGCCTCTTTGACCTGAAAAATATGAAATGTATAACTTATTTAATTAAAATACTCATCTTTCATGTTGAAGTCTTTTTTAAATTCACAGGTAATCAGTGACTGTTTTGGCAGCATTTTGGAATTTTTAGATTCCTAGTGACAGTGGCAACCACTGGATTATCAATCTAGACACCAAAATGCCTCAAATTCTGTTGAAAACTAAGATGCACCACAAAAATTCCAAAGTTCAACAATATCCTATGTTTAGCAAAATGACTATAGGTTCAGGGATCTGAAGTTGATCTTTCTAAGCCTCCTTATACAGTGGATTAATTTTATCCTTCAATGCATGTTCTCCAAATCATTTATATCCATTCTGTAATATGGAGACCAGAACTGTACTGCATAATCTATAAGAGGTCTTAGTAATGTATTCTGTATTTTTATTTTATGTTTGGGGTAATAGTGCTAAACTTATAAGGAGTCACAGAATGCATGGGGAAATGAGAAGCAATTAGGTTTGTTCCAAGGAATGGAAGAGAGGTCCCATTCCTTGCATCAAGAACCTCTTACTGGCATCAAGGAGTCACTCTTAAGGAGTTAACTAATGATGTATTAAGTTGTACAATAACCTTTGGACTCCACCCCATTAACCCGTAAACGGTGCAAGCAGATCTATGTTCACATGCGTAGTGCTTCAAAAGTAGATCTACGTTTTTTTACATATTTTCAAATATATAAAAAAAAAAAAAAACGTAGATCAAAGTTTTTTTTTACACGTTTTCAAATGTAAAAAAAAAGATCTACTTTTTTTACATACTATAAAATGTTGAAAAAACGTATATATACGTTTGGACCGTTTACGGGTTAATGAGCAGTAGCTCATGGGTCATGCTATAGTTCCAGGACTTGGTGGGAGATGTACGTTGATAAAAAAAAAAACACTTGAGGATGGCCATTTAGATAAAATATTCACCAGAAAGTGCTAAACCCATATGGGTCATATAGCACAGCAAACATGTGAGAACAGACCACTGGGCTTACACACTGGCCTGGAGTTCTACAACAAACTTGTCATGGGTTCAAACCCCACCTGTTACATGGTTTGTATGTCATTCTGTTATTACGATTTAGTGAATCATGTGAGAACAGCTCAGTTATCTCCACAGCCACCCTGGCCTGGGAAGCCCCAGCTAGTATACACCAAGACATCAACAACAACTGTAACCACCCACCAAGAAAAAGTGCCTATCCATTATTGCTATAATAAAGTTAAGTGCTAAACACTGCAAGTGCCTGGTCCAAAGATGACATGATGTGTTAAAAGCCTAATCTGTTCCACAGATATTTAAAAATTTGTATTTAATTAACTTGATTATAAAAATGACCTTAAATATCTAAAACACACTTATACAAGTTCTTTAAAAACAGTTAATTTAAATACAATATTTGGCAAAGACACTGGGTTGCACTGTGCTTTTCCCGTCAACATTAAAGGATATTTACAAAGGCTTAGAAGCTGTTAAAAAATATTCCTATTTATTAACGAAGCTCAGCATTGAAAAAACTTATTCTAGGACATCAAAAAACAAATACAGTAAATATAATTATAAAAATGCCATATTGTTTCCTTACAAGAACATGTAGCACACACTGACAAAACTCCTGAAATTCTCTGCAGATATTAAAATAAATTGTATTAATGACATAAAAATTCAAATGTTAATTAACCAGTTAGCAATCACATTATACAGTGTCATCCTTGGATCATGATGTCTATGCCCTCCTGAAAAACAGAAGGGAGCCAAGTGATGGAATGGCTGTTTTCTTTGGGAGGAAATGGCTAATAGAAGAAAATTTATACTGTATATAAATGTACAGTACAGCATTTACATATTGCCACACATGCAGTAAACACAGAAAAAAAAGGAGCATACTGTCTTATTATTCACATCTCCAATAACACAAGGGTTATGCACTAATTTCAAATCCATTTAATTTTTTAGCATTTTCATTACCACAATTAGCAAAGCCACACATCATATTTGTACTCTTATACATCTCATTTAGTCCAGAAGTTATTTATTTAGCCCTAAATACAAAACGCTATCACAATTTAGGTAACGGCAGAAATGGTGGAACTCTCTGGTGGTCTTGATCTTGTTCCTCCTGTTGGTCACCCTCTGAATTTGCTGCCTGGCGTTTAGCCATGTAATAGTGGGAGATGTAGGCAGGCACAGCCATCACAACAAGAACAGATATGAGCAACTTCAGTAAGAAGCCCCACATACCCAGAACATAAAATAGAAGAGCAAATCCCAGCTCATATCCAATAACCTGAAAGAAAATTTGAAAACAATTATTGTAAAATTCACTTATTTCCTGTATCATACATAAGACATTATTTTCAAACTTCAAATTTTTCAAAATTTCCCTTTTCCATGCAGTTTACTGTACAAGTGAAATATACCATTTCCTATTTGCAAAACCTTGCTTTCCTATACGGGTATGTTTGCAAGCGCAATGCAGGAGGGCCCAAATTTTCAGCGCTTTGCTTTATGTGTTTCACTAATGCAACACTTTTCAATTATATGTATACACATTCTTAATTTATTCAAACTTCCTACAATAAATATATTCGCAACTCACTATAAGCTAAGGACGAAAATATTTTAAGGTAAGTAATGTGTGTACTGTACATGCATTTTTTTAGGCCTAGCTCTAATGCTCACTAAATATATAATAGTGTAAATATGTTATCAAGCTTTTACATGCATCGGAAAGTGAAAAAAAGGTTGCTTTACTTTACAGCGATTTTCAATTTACAGCAGTAGTCCGGAACCTAACCTGCTGTATAAGCGGGGCCCTACAGTAGCCCGGAACCTAAGCTGCTGTATAAGCGGGGCCCTACAGTAGCCCAGAACCTAACCTGTGTTAAGTGGGGCCTCCTGTACTCACTTTTCTCAAAGATACTCAAAGTGGGATTAAAATCCAAAACAGCTTCTTGTTTTCTCAGATATGCCTTAATCCAATGGACTTCTCCCTATTAAATTCTCCCAATCATTTCATAAAGGGCTAGGACATCAAGTTTCCTTTCATTCCTAACACCACAAACAATCAATTCTTTTTTAAAATCTGTACTGGTTTGTTTGTAATCATGTTATTACAATTTCATGAGACATTCAAACAACTCAATTTTAATGTACATACATAAGACATGACCAAAATTTCTTACATGTTTGTTAGCTTGAAATCTCAAACTTATTCTTGGTGGCAGATCCTTAGAGACACGAGTGTGTGGAGAACCAGAACAGTTTTTGTGGTACTCGTACACTGTCTCAGGAGGTTTGAGTATCACTTTTGCCAAATATCCAGCTAGATCTTGCCTAGAGTAAAGTTCAGCAATATTCGTCCCATACTGTAATAAAAGCATGAAAATTGACTTAATACAAGGTAAACACTGGGATAATCAATGAAAATACTGCTAATGTCTTGAAAAATTTATGTTATCTTTATATTCATGAAGAAAAGCTGTAAACCTGTAAAAATCATATAGCATTTGGGGAATGGAAAGGTGAATCAAGTTTGATCCAAGGAAGAGGAGGGTAGCTCCAATTCCTAGGATTAAAACTCTTCCCCAGCATCAGGGCACACATCCTCAAGAATCATGTTTTATCTGTAAAATATCTTAAATGTCATGTAACAGACCCAACCATACTAGGTAAAGAGAATTTTTACTGATTTTTTGAATCCCACAAAATGCAACAGAGAACTCATATAAATGCAGGGTAACATTTAGTGGAGGGATTCAGGGAAACCGGTTATTTTTATATAGCCGGACTTGAGTCCTGGAAATGGGAAGTACAATGCCTGCACTCTAAAGGAGGTGTTCGGGATATGTTGTGTTTCTTTATTCGTATAAGCTTCTAAACTGTTGTATTCTGAGCACCTCTGCAAAAGCAGTGATTATGTGAGTGAGGTGAAAGTGTTGAATGATGATGAAAGTATTGTCTTCTTGGGGATTTTCTTTCTTTTTTGGGTCACCCTGCCTCGGTGGGAGACGGTCAACTTGTTGAAAAAAAAAAATCATTAGAATACATTAGCAGTAGCCATCGCATTCATTCACAGCCATAATTATAAGAAACACAGTTAATTTAGCAAGAACATACAGGTGTACATACAGTATCTTACTAAACAGACATTTTTTTATTACACATCAGCCATTTCCCACCAAGGAAAGGTGACCCAAAGAAGAAGAAACACTTTCATTATTGCTCATTCCATCCCTGTCTTGCCAGAGGCATGACTACACTACAGTTCAAAAAACTGCAACATATCTCCACCCCTCCTTCAAACAGACACATGAAGGTATAAAACCTATAAAACTATAAATACTGGATGCATCAATAACACATCTGTAAAATATAAATCATCATGACAAATGTTGCAGAATTTTTTTTTTTTATTAGCACACTGGCCGATTCCCACCAAGGCAGGGTGGCCCGAAAAAGAAAAACTTTCACCACCATTCACTCCATCACTGTCTTGCCAGAAGGGTGCTTTACACTACAGTTTTTAAACTGCAACATTAACACCCCTTCTTCAGAGTGCAGGCACTGTACTTCCCATCTCCAGGACTCAAGTCCGGCCTGCCGGTTTCCCTGAACCCCTTCATAAATGTTACTTTGCTCATACTCCAACAGCACGTCAAGTATTAAAAACCATTTGTCTCCATTCACTCCTATCAAACACGCTCACGCATGCCCGCTGGAAGTCCAAGCCCCTCGCACACAAAACCTCCTTTACCCCCTCATTCCAACCTTTCCTGGGCCGACCCCTACCCCGCCTTAATTCCACTACAGACTGATACACTCTTGAAGTCATTCTGTTTCGTTCCATTCTCTCTACATGTCTGAACCACCTCAACAACCCTTCCTCAGCCCTCTGGACAACAGTTTTGGCAATCCCGCACCTCCTCCTAACTTCCAAACTATGAATTCTCTGCATTATATTCAAACCACACATTGCCCTCAGACATGACATCTCCACTGCCTCCAGCCTTCTCCTCACTGCAACATTCATCACCCATGCTTCACACCCATATAAGAGCACAAATGTCACATTTATCCTCTTGTTGGTTTTCTAAACTATTTATTCAAACGAATTAATATGCTGAGATTTAGAGCTTGACAAAATGTTTCTTCACTATAGATGCCCAAGTGTTACACACGTGTCTCATTCATCAATTTGTCAGTTTTCTAAACCACTTATTTGTGATGAGAGTGAATGCATTTCCATTTTTTAGCCTTACATACAGAATTTCTAAAGTAAGTGGCAGTGCCAAGAGAAAACATGTGGTTCTCAGAAATCTATGTTTTCTCACCCATCTACATTTTTTTCACTAGTAGAGCTGTACAGCTTCTCTGACTCAAAATAAGTTATTCTTAGTCACAACTATCGATCACAACAGCTAACACCTCATCTCTCCATTCCAAGAGGATAAGTAAAATTACGTACATTACTATAAAATTACTATGCAGTACAGTACTGTAATTGTAATACCCATATTCTTAGTGGCCAATTGTTTTCTGCATCAATGGACCATCAGAAGACAATCGGATGATGATTAAATATTAATTTCATAATTCGGAACTTGCAGACAATTGATATTATTGTACACCCCCTTACCCATATTAGTCCATTAATTACAAAAAGATAATTACACAAACAAAACATACAAATACCACAACAAAATCATGTACACCTACCATCCAACTAACGACCACTCGATTTACGACCGTGTTTTTTATGCCAAATTTCTGAGAAATAAACAACTATTTGTGTTGTACACAGTGTTTATCCTAAACCTTACAGTATAAAATACAGTACTAACAACATAAAATGTTAAGTAAAACATGAAATACCAAAATAAAACAATAAAATAAAGTCATTACAAAAATGTTTTGTTGATATTCAGTAGTAAAGTTCGACTTACGACCATTTCGACTTACGACCGGTTTCTCGGAACCGAACTCAGTCGTAAGTCGGATGGTAGGTGTATTATAAATATGAATACACAAACTTACTTTGCAATTAATAAGTGTAGTCAGAGTGTACAACCATCGTACAAGGAAGGGTATTTCAAAGGTGCAGATTGGTTTTAAATCTGGGTCTCCTTCGTATTTCAAATCTAGCCTACGAAGCCCTGACATCAACTGGTGACGGCCTGAAATGAGAGAGAACCCATTTGGTTGTACATATATTAATTCATAAATGATAGGCATTCTTTAAACAGTTTGGTACAGTCACAGTGTGCAACCTAACTTTTCCTTAAGAGTTTGATGGTGGGAGCAAATGCTAGTCATACTTTCCTGATATGCTACATCCTGCAGGCTAGCCTGGAGTTTACATGGAGAGAGTTCCGGGGGTCAACGCCCCCGTGGCCCGGTCTGTGACCAGGCCTTCATATGTTATTTTATAAAACTTCTTAGCCTGAACTGTGAGTGAACCTGCCCCCCCCCCCCCACACACACACACATAAAATTACTAAGAATCAGTGGATTTATTCTTTAGTAACTCCTAACATTTAATGCTATGCCTTCTTCCAAGGCACAAAGGATTTTTAAACTCTGATTTTACATATTAGCTTGTTAAGATATTATCCTCCTACCACCCCCTCAATAATATATAATTCAACAGTTTAATACTGCACTTACCATAATTAGTAAGGACAGGACCCTTTGGGGAGCTGACATAACGAGGAGATGTATGGTCATCTGATGGCTTAAACTGGTGATATTGATAAAATGAATCTAACTGATTAGTATCCTGATATCCTGGTCCAATACCAGTGCTGCTGTGTCCAGGTTCAAAAGGTACAAGAATCTGTAGATAAAATAATTGCCAGTATTAAAATTTATTTGTAAAACATGAGAGCTGCATTAGAGACAAATATACTCATTAAGGCCAGGGTATACTGGACAATTTCCCCTCAAACTTGAGTAAAGCATAGTCCAGGTGCTTAAGGCTGTGAAGTATAAAAAAACTTCATTAAGTCATATCTCCCTTAACAGTTTTTTTGTGAGGTACTCTGCTGTATAGTCCTTGTGGCTTAGTGCTTCTTTTTGATTATAATAATAATAATAATGTGAGGTACTCTATTGAAGGCCTTACTGAAATCCAAATAAAAAGCATTTTATTCTTTATCACTCTTCGCTGCCTCAAATGCTCTTTTAAAGAATGTCTGTAAATTTATCAGGCAAGAATGACCTCTTGTGATTCCTGTCATAGGATGAAAAGTGGTAGCATATATTGTAAGAAGTTGTTTGATTTACAAAGCATGCTAAGGTAGCATGAATCAAGAATACTAACCTCCAGAAATGACTTCATGTAAAAAGCCCAGACAACTGGTCAACTCTGCCTACTAAAACCTTGACTTGTTCAGCATCTCTGTCTGCCTGTCACTATGCAGCTCCATTACTTGATAAGTCATGAAAATGTTCCAAGGAAATGTTGGTAAATGTATGGTAAGGTATCTGAGACAAAATAGAGGAGTAGCCTGTTTCATACTTTATTACTAAAAAAATTAAAAATTCAACTATGAGGACCGAACTAACTTTCTTAGGAAGAATTTTATGAGTAGTTACTTTGCTAGGTTTAAGGCCTATCATCCAAACTGTGGGTCTTTAAGGCTACACTTTACCTGCACAGGGTAAACTAGTTAGCTGGACTTAAGCCCTGGAAATGAGAAATACAGTGCCAGTGCTCTAAAGGAGGGGTAAGGATGTTGGAGTTTGGAGAACCATCAGAACTATGATGTCAGCACACATCTGGCAAATTACTGACTTTAAAATAACTGTGAATGTGTTTCCTCCTTTATCAGGTCACTCCATCTCAGTGGGAGACAGCTGGCACGGTAAAAAAAAATCTACTTAAAAGGCACAATAACAAACAAAATATTTACTGATAGCCCTCTCTAGGTAGTAAAAAGGCTTCCCTAGACATGTACAAGAACTTTCACTTCCTGAATTCATCCTTGAAGTACAGGGAAATACCTTGATGTTGGTGAAGGGGTCTTAATTCAAGGAATTGGAGCTACTTTCCAATTTAATTAAACCTGATTACTTTCCCCCAGTGATGTGTGACCATTACAGATTTAGCACTTTCCTATTAATATTATTTACTTACCAGCTGAATTAAACACTGAATCTACAAGCAGTGCCACAAGGCCATTATTCACTACTCACCTTTGATACTGATGAACCTTGATCCAAGGAACTGGAATTATCTTTCCTATTCTATGATCAAGCCTGATTATTTCCCATTCTCCAAGTGCTGTATGAACCATACAAGTTTATTGCTTTCCCATGAATATTCCATAACAATAACAATACTGTAGTCTACTCACTCAATCATGCACTCACCCTTCATTCACTCTCTACAAACATTATTTTGAAAAATATGAGAAATATTTACATTGAAAATTCCTGAAAGATGCCTCTGCGCTGTTTCCAAATGAATGACTGTCTTCCTGATATCATCACTGGATATCTCATCTTCCGTGGGAGATGAGGAATCAAAAATATACCTGATGGCATTTAAAAACCAGCTTTCCTTCTTGACCCTGCCATTTGCACCAGCACTAACACCAGCTGCACATGCTCTAAAGTGCTGCTGCTGTTCCCTCATTACTGCCTCATGTGCCCTTTGTATATGCTTCAGCAGTGATTCCACCTGTCCAATAAAAACAAGATGTTTTAAAATCTTTCCTAAAACCTTGTCTATAGGTGTTTTTAACTGGGTTGTTAATGTTGCAGTTTAAAAACTGTAGTGTAAAGCACCCTTCTGGCAAGACAGTGATGGAGTGAATGATGGTGAAAGTTTTTCTTTTTCGGGCCACCCTGCCTTGGTGGGAGTCGGCCAGTGTGATAATAAAAAAAAAAATAATAATAATAAATGCATTAACACTCTTATTTTATATAGAGGAAAAGAGAGCTAGTAACCCTTCACCTGTATAAATTACTAAATGTAAAAAGAAGAAACTTTTGTTTTTCGTTTTAGGTCACCCTGCCTTGGTGGGAGATGGCTGGTGCATTAAAAAAATAAGGTACATAAATATAAACAGTGATAGCCATCCTTAATTTTCAAGTGGTTCATTAAGCATATGAATAATTCCTCTATGAAAATAACTGTATCATATGTATCACCATCTTAGGTAGTAGGTTGGTAACAGCAACCACCCAGGGAGGTACTACTGTCTTGCCAAATGAGTAAAACGGAAGCCTGTAATTGTTTTACATGATGCTAAGATTGCTGATGTGTTTTTTCTGTTTCATAAACATGCAAGATTTCAGGTATACTATCTTGCTACTTCTACTTACACTTACATCACACTACACATGCATATACAAGCATATATATACACATATCCTCTGGCGTTTCTTCTATTTTTCTTAATAGTTCTTGTCCTTGCTTATTTCCTATCTCCATGGCCAAGTGGAACAAAACTCTTCCTCCATAAGCCATACGTGTCATAAGAGGTGACTAAAATGCAAAAGGCTACTAACCCCTTCTCCTGTACATACAGGAGGCCTTCCACATTCACGAGGGTTAGAAGATCAAGAACCTCGCAAATCTTGAGAATTCACTAATGTTTGGTGCGCAAATATGACGTAGGGAAATATAATAATACTGTACTGTAGCATTTATGAATGTTTTGATGTGCAAATATATTGTAGGGAAATATAATAATAGTATTTACTTAACCTACTGAACCAGGAACAATCATAAAACACATGAAAACATAACATAAAACACATGAAAACTGGGCCGCTGGGCATGTGCGAATGTTCAAAGCTCGCGAAAGTGGAATTCACAAAAGTGGAGGGCTAGCTGTACAGCCTCTCCTCATTTAATGACAGAGTTCCGTTCCAAAGATTTTGTTGTTAAATGAATTTGTCGCTAAGTGAGGAGCATCATTTATAACATTTCTGGTATATTTTTAAATGCTTATACAGCAGTGCACTGTATATTGAAATAAACAGAATAGAGGAAATCAGCTGGACCCCCCGAGTTTCGTGATTAATCCGTTCCAGAGAGTCTGCCGAATGTTGAAATTGCCGAATGGCGAAACCATTTTCCCCATAAGAAATAATTGAAATAAAATTAATCCGTTCCAGACACCCAAAAATACTAAAATAATTTTTTTTTCAAATTAAATAAAGATTTACATACTGAAAACCATGAGAAATCAAGTATATACATATAAAAAATAATAATAACATTACACTTACCTTTACTGAAGACTTCTGGGTGGATGGAAGATGGGATAGGAGGAAGGTGTACACTATTGTTTGGAAGGAGAATCGTCTTCCATTAGGACTTCAGGTACAAAGTCCTTATCTAGGGTTACTTCCCTTCATTGTTTTTTAAAGACACTGGGAACAACTTGAAAGTCACTGGACCCCTGTCGCACAAAATATCTGTCCAGAGAGCTCTGTTTCTAGCGTTTTTTTAAGATTTGTCTGAAGTGGGACACAACGCTGTCATTGTACATGTTGCCAATACGGCCTGCAACAGCTTTGTCAGGGTGAAGTTCATCCATAAATGTTTGCACTTCAGTCCACTTTGCACAAATGTCCTTAATCTTTGAAGAAGGCACCTTCCTCCATCTCTCTTCCTCCTCCTCTGCAGCAATTTCCTGAGCTGTGATCTCTTGCTGTTGCAGATGAAGCTCTTGCAGCTCTTCAGTGGTTAGCTCTTAACTGTGGTCCTCCACCAACTCCTCCACATCCTCGCCACTCACCTCCAACCCCAGGGACTTCCCCAATGCCACAATAGATTCCACAACTGGCATAGGCTCCTTAGGGTCAGCCCCAAACCCTTCAAAATCCCTCTCTTGTACACATTCTGGCCACAATTTTCTCCAAGCAGAATTCGAAGTTCTGCAAGTCACTCCTTCCCAAGCCTTACCTATAAGGTTTATGCAAGTGACGATATTGAAGTGATCTTTCCAGAACTCTCTTAGGGTCAATTCAGTGTGTGAGGTCACTTCAAAGCACTTCTGAAACACTGCTTTGGTGTAGTTTTTTGAAGTTTGAAATGATCTGCTGGTCCATGGGCTGGATGAGAGGAGTTGCATTAGGGGGCAAGAACTTCACCGTGATGAAACTTAACTCCTCCACTATTTGCTCTTCCAAGTCTGGAGGATGAGCAGGAGCATTGTCCATTACCAGGAGGCACTTGAGTGGCAATTTATTTTCCAGTAGGTATTTCTTCACACTGGGGCCAAACACTTCATTAAACCAGTCTAGGAAAATTCCCCTTGTGACCCATGCCTTATTGTTAGCCTTCCACATCACACACAAATTACTCTTGGCGACACTGTTTTTCTTGAACACTCAGGGATTTTCAGAGTGATACACCAGTAAAGGCTTCACTTTGCAATCCCCACTAGCATTACTACAAAACATGAGAGTAAGCCTATCCTTCATAGGCTTGTGTCCTGGGAGTGCCATTTCCTCCTGTGTGATGTAGGTCCTCTTTGGCATTTTCTTCCAAAAGAGGCCTGTTTCGTCACAATTAAACACCTGTTGGGGTTTGAATTCTCCAGTGTCTACGCACTCCTTAAACTCCTGTACAAACTTCTCAAGGGCTTTTTTGTCAGAACTGGCAGCCTCACCATGCCTTATCACACTGTGAATGCCACTACACTTCTTAAATCTCTCAAACCAACCTTTGCTGGCCTTAAAATTTCTTTATGAGATCGTCATGCCTTTTCACATATTATCGACTGCATAATACTATCTCCTGCTAACTGTTTTTGGGTAATCCATACCAACAATAACCTTTCCACTTCTTCGAGGATTTGCGATCTCTTTTTTGTCAGCATATCTACCCCTTTTGCAACAACAGCACACTTTATTTCCTTTCCCTTCGCCACAATCGAAGTGATGGTTGAATGGGGTTTGCCATACATCCTGGCAAATTCTGTAACACGCACTCCGCTCTCATATTTTTCAATGATTTCCTTTTTGAATTCGATCGTGTTCCTTGCTTTCTTTACCAAAGGGCTTGCACTAGCTTTCCTTGGGCCCATGGTGACTTATTTAGCAGTTGCAAGCACAAAAAAACAATGGATTATTATGAACTGCACTGTATGAACCCGTGGGGTGATGGTCACGTGCTGGTAAACAATGGCACACTGAGTGTGAATGGTGTGGGAGACTGGCTTTGTGTGCGCAGTGATGGGCGGACGGGTACCAGACGATCGCTGAATCACGAGTCCAATCACAAACCACGAGGCTAAATTTTGCCGAAAAAACTTGCCGAAAGTCGGATTTCACGAAAGTCGATGCTGACGAAACTCAGGGGTCCACTGTACATTATTTAGGTATGAATACTGGTCAGAGAGCCCACGTTGGTAAACAAGTACGTTGCTAAGTAAGGAGAGGCTGTATTACTAAAGTTAAAAAGAGAAACTTTCCTTTTCCTTTTTGGGCCACCCTGCCTCAGATATGGCCGGTTTGTTGAAAGATGTATCACCATGTAAAATGTACTTTGTTATCTGCTGCACTACTGGGTCAAGCTGCCTTGGTGAGTAATGTTCAGTGAGTTAACAAGAAAAAAAGAATTACTGAAGACCGAGCATCACAAGTATTGCCTGGTTGTTGGAGAGAGAGGTGGGATTAAATTATGCAGAATCAAATACAAAATGGGAGTTGACACAGTTACTTTTTGCTGATGATACTGTGCTTTTGGGAGATTCTGAAGAGAAGTTGCAAAAGTTACTAGATAAGTTTGGAAGGGTGTGTCAAGGAAGAAAGCTGAAAGTGAACATAGATAAGAGTAAGGAGATGAGGGTATCAAACAAGTTAGGTAAGGAAAAACTGGATATCAGATTGGAGAGAGAGAATGGAAAAAGTGAATGTGTTCAGATATTTGGGAGTAGACTTATTGGCAGATGGGTTTATGAAAGAAGAGGTAAACCAAAGAATTGATGAAGGAAAAAAGGTGGGCTGTGCAATGAGGTATCTGTGGAGATGAAGAATGTTATCCATGGAGGCAAAGTAGGGAATGTATGAGAGTATAGTGGTACCAACCCTTTTATATGGGTGTGAAGCATGGGTTGTGAATGTTGCAGTGGGAAGGAGGCTGAAGGCAGTGAAGATGTCATGTCTAAGGGCAATAAGTGGCATAAATATTATGGAAAGAATCTGTAGTGTGGAAATTAGAGGTGTGGAATTACTAAGAGTATTATTCAGAGGGCTGAGGAGGGGTTGTCGAGGTGATTTGATCATTTAGAGAGGATGGACTAAAATAGGACAACTTGGAGGGTGTAGAAATCTGTAGTGGAGGGAAGGAGGGATAGGGGTCGTCCTAGGAAAAGATGGAGGGAGGGGGGTAAGAGAGGTTTTTGTGTGCAATGAGCTCAGACATACAGCAAACATGTGTGAGCGTGTTTGATAGGAGTGAGTGGAGATGAATGGTTTTTGGGACTTGATGAGCTGTTGGAGTGTGAGCAGGGTAATATTTTGTGAATAGAGGGGTGTTGATAATTGGCAATTTTATAACTGTAGTGTAAGCACACCTCTGGCAAGAAAGTGATGGAGTAAATGATGACGAAAGTCTTTCTTCTCTTTCAGGTCACCCTGCCTTGGCAGGAAACAGTTGATGTGTTAAAAACAAAAGTCAGGGAAACCGGTTTGCTGGACTTGAGTCCTGGAGGTGGGAAATACAATGCCTACACTTTAAAGGTTGTAAAAACTTGATTTCATTCCTAATTATACAGTTTTTAAATGTAAATGATTGTAATTTAGAACCTCTTGTATAAAAATAATAAAAAACATAATAAAAAATTTTCCTTACCATTGTAATATTCCCTGAGCTAAACATAGGATGATAAGAATGACTAGGGCCTTCCATCTCTACAATATGACCTCGGGCAACAGACGCAAGAGAACGTGCTGGAAACTGATCATTGTGAATGCCAGAAAATCCTCCATGATGACCTAGGGAATGAGATGCTCCACCAAGTAAGGAGCGGTGCATGAAGTGAGGATCCTCCAGGGCCTCTTCTATTTCACGGATAAAGCTGCCAAGGTTGGTCTGAGAGAAAACCTGTTAAGACAAATTTGCAATTTGAAAATATAAGTTTTTAGAACACTGTAGGAATCATTTTCACAACAGAGTAAATCATTCAGAGTTATTCTCCTATGTGTGCATTATTTCCTAGGTAGTAGGTTAGTAGACAGCAACTGCCCAGGGAGGTACTACTGTCCTGCCAAGTGAGTGTAAAACTGAAGCCTGTAATTGTTTTACACAATGGTAGGATTGCTGGTGTCTTTTTTTTTGTCTCATACACATGCAAGATTTCAGGTACGTCTTGCTACTTCTACTTACACTTAGGTCACACTACACATACATGTACAAGCATATATATACACACCCCTTTGGGTTTTCTTCTATTTTCTTTCTAGTTCTTGTTTATTTCCTCTTACCTCCATGGGGAAGTGGAACAGAATTCTTCCTCCGTAAGCCATGCGTGTTGTAAGAGGCGACTAAAATGCCGGGAGCAAGGGGCTAGTAACCCCTTCTCCTGTATATATTACTAAATGTAAAAGGAGAAACTTTCGTTTTTCCTTTTGGGCCACCCCGCCTCGGTGGTATACGGCCGTTGTGTTGAAAGAAAGAAAGAAAGTGTGCATTATTTGTATCTTGTCAGATTTTGTCATAATGATCAAATATCCTAGTCATGGTACAATCAACACCTATTCTATGAGTATATAATTCAAACATTACTCACCTTTGTAACCCTAAAAAGAATCTGAGCATTCTTAGGAGCCGACAAGTCCAAGCGAAACAGTCGACATACAAGGTGGTAGAATAGCAAGCTGTAGAATAGGAGATTCTCAGCAATAAAACCCTGCCACTTTCCTTCCACAGATCGTTGCGATTCATAGTCTGAAGAGCCTTGTGTTGGACTTCTAAAACATAACAATTTATATATTAGGAGATAAAGTACATGCCAGATTCTAGTGAATATTAGTCATGAGCTATATCTTAAATTTGTTTCCTAAATGTTAATACTGTAACTGACCTATTAGTTGGTGAGTAGTCTGTGTACCTCCATGGCTGTATATAAGACAGCCATGTCTCAAGAACCAATCTGAAGGAGGAATCCAATGGCCAATGGCTGAAGGTATGACGAAGAAACCGGTAAAGGCTCTTTCGATACATGTTCCACAGGTTCCTAAAAGAAAGAATTATCAAAGACACCACTAAGCATTACTATACTTGGGCACCTTGTACAAAGAATATGGAATGTTCACTGCAAAACAAATACTTGAATTAAAAGCTACAAGATGAGAAGTTAGTGCTTTAAAGCATCACATTAGTAATTTAATATGCATCAGATATTCTTTTCATTATGTTGGTAATTTTCCACCAAGCTAAACTAATCTGACAAAAGATGTTACCCATCATTTATTTATTATATTTTTTATAGTGTATTCACAAAAGCCCTAGCTTGTATGGGTTAATCAGCACTGCTGATTGAGACACAAGATGAGAATAGTTGTGGTAGGAAATCAGTTTCATTTGAAAAGGGATACTGACTGCATTAAAGGTGTGATTCTTACAGAAGAGGATAGGCACTGTAAGCATGTCAGGATGTCAAGAAGTTGTAAAGGATGTCAAGTGTTCTCTGATAAAGATGAACAATAAAAATATGTTGGATTATCAGTATAAACTAAGAATTTTTGCAGTGGAGCTGAGGTTTCACCATTAGTTCACATGTAAATATGGTATGTCCAGTACTCAAGTTATCAGAATGCATGGATAAGTTAAAGGCCAAATGCCCTCAAAGGGAAGATAAAAGTGAAGTCTATTGATGGTTATTAGGAACATGTTAGTGCTAATAAGTATACTTTTGTGACTCATGAAATAACATGACTGCAAATAAATCACAAAATAAGTTGGGACTGAACCCAAGACAAGCAAGTCCTAAAACTCACAGACCAGTGGATAGCAGACTGACCTGCGAGTTTTAGGACTAACTTGCCATGGGTTCAAGCGCTACCCGTTCTGTGATTTATACCTTAGTGGTATACATACCAATTTTTGCATCCAAAGATGCACTCATTTCTTGACAGACATACTCAACACTTACATCTTTTTTTCCTTCATCTACTCTTTGATTTACATCTTCATTTACGGACACCTCTGATAATATATTGGCTCCAAAGAATCAGAATAAATCCACTTCCTCAACTCCCCTTTTTACTATGACCTCTATTTTTTCATAGTCTATAATTACATTAATTTTTACTACCACACTGGAAAAGCAAAGTTCACAGATCCTGTACCTAATATAGTTTATGGTATTAAATTTGTAGGGAGACAGAAAATGAAAAAATGGAAAAGACAATACCTGGGAAACTGAAGATTATCAATGGTATCAATACTGACCTGGAAGAGTTTTAACCCTCTACAGTACATATCACAACATGGTAGTAAGGAAGTCATTTGCAATCAGGTATTCTTTTTAAAGATTAGATGAAGAGGTACGATAGGAAAAGTCCTGAAAAGTTAAATAATGCCAAAAGATGTAACATGAAATGATAATCAAGACTCACTTGCGCAAATCATCTAAAGGCGATGGCTGTGCTGGCTTTCCACTATTAGCAAAGAAATGCAGATGTTTTATAAGCATCCTCACAACCCTCACATGATCACTTGATGGCACAAAAACTTCCTAAGTGTAAATACAAACAATACTATAGAAGAACGTTGAACACAAATCAGTTAACATAACAAACTATACGTTGTAAACATTTTGAGACAGAAGCAACTTAAACAGTAAGATATTATGCTATATTTGAAACACCTGACAATTTGAAATATAAATGGAAATTTGAAATACTATTGTCACAAAGTAATGAAAGGTTTAAACTCAAAATACTGTCAATAAATAATATACAGGAGTCATGATTATTAACAATAAAATTTTTCATAAATATTTAATAGTAAATTAAATATAGTACAAGATTTTCAACTTAGCCAAATATCATTAAGAAACACAAATTTTTTTTTAGTTAAATGATGTTAATTTTAAAAATAAAAAAGATGCCAGCAGCTAAAGCTGGAGTATACAGAAAAAGTATGCATGTCTTGCAAGTCAAGCCAGCATTTGTTATCAAAAACTGAAACTCAAAGTATCCATATTAAAGGTATATTTCACAACTAACCCCCAACTCTGAGAGGGAACTATTAGCTGTGACTTGATAATGGTTCAGGATCAGCCCATCCTTCTAATCAAAGTCAGTATCTAACTGTAGTTAACACATTAGGATGGGTAACTCTCGTAGGAGCCTTAAACAGTCAATTGACTGTGTATTATAGTGTGTTCAGTGAGTACCAGTTTCATGTTTCATGCTGGACTTGAGTCGTGGCTTATGAGGTCTCTAGGGAGACCTAATTATATGGTCACACCTTGCCTTGGCAAATGGCTATTAGCCACGCTTTTTTGGCTTAAGTCTCAGCTCCTTTGTTCATCACTGGCATCAGATCTCGGCGTCAGGTCGTAACATGTGGTCTACGCCTTATGGGGAACGGGGTGCTTAGAGGAATATAAGCCAGGGAACAGCTGAGCAAGGGGTTGTTGGAGACAGGTCCGGGGAGTGAGAGCTCTGGACAGCCACGTGTGTAGTGGACCACGCATTGGGAATCTCGGGTCAGCTGGTCAGCGAATTAAGAGTGAGTACTAGTCCGTGTTACTGATAACATCTTGCCTTCTCCCTGGTAATAAGTCTCATAGGTCAATTGTTATATTATGTCAATTTCCATCAGAATATATCGTATTCTAGCCCTTTTATGTTATTAAGTAAACTATAGCCATAGTTCCCAATTTTATTTGTACCTTCACATGCTATTCCCTATTCTGTTAAGCACTGGGATAACACAGGAGACGTGCTCACTTGCTGGGATACCTCAGGCAGAGTGGGTAAAGGTCTCACAATATTTACCTATCTAATCTACATACCTAATCTAAATGAGGTAAATTGGGAAATTTGCTGAACACTGCAGGTGAGAGATTGACTTGTAGGAGGATGGGCTACCAGGACCAACCAAAACATCGTGTAAATTATCCTCTCCAAATTATGGTTAGTTGTTATTGACTTTTATTCCTACAGAAATATATTTCTGTTGAACAGTTAAAAACATTTTACTGCATGGCTTCATAAATAAACTGAAAAAAGTATAAGAAACTTGAACACATAAATGCAACTCCTGTGGTTAGTAGTGCAGGTCTATCCTACAGCAAGTCAAGAGTCATTCTGAAGCCAGTGCATTTTTTACAAAGTTTTTGTAAAAACCATGAGGAGGTTTGTGGGATTAATTTAAACTAAAATCAGCTTCACAGGTTTTAAGAGGATTGCTGTAATAGAGAATGTCAAAGAATATGTTAATTATAAATCCTAATTTACTATTTACTTCTGTTACCAGGAAAATGTGTCAATTACCTTAAAAAATACAATGAAAATGTGATAATTATAACAATAGCCACTATTCTGAACAATAATTTTAAGACTGGGGAATAACTTGCAATTTTCAGTTACACATCTGGCCTTCATGACATACTACAAAATGTTATACAAAATTCTCAGATGTCTATTATCAATGAGAATTACATTTAGCCATGTTCAAATAATAATTCTACCTGGTGGTTCCCTTTTCCTGTATCTGTACTGCATTTCCTTTCTCTATAACCTGGATATTTTCCATCCAATAAGTATCATAAATCTTTTCTAGTTAGTGTTCCTGATTATGGTAATGGCAAATCAATTTTCACTTATTTCATAGCAAAACTAGTAGCAGTAGTAATAATAGTATTACACTAGAAAATTACCAAACTATTTATTCAACTACAGTAAGTTCTTGATTAAGGCACAACTGGGCTGCACAATTTCGTCTTAAAACTAATAAAAAAATAAAAAGAGTTCAACCAAACTCCTAGTGAGTGAAAATGATGAACAAAATTTGGATGGTTCCCTCGGTAGATTTTCTCAATCTGCTTGCCAGGCCATGAGGAGTGCTTTACCCCCCCCCCCTTAGCCACCAGGCCATAAACAATGCCTTACACCCCTTTAGCCACTGGGCCATGAGCAGTACCTTACACCCCTTTAGCCACTGAGCCATGAGCAGTGTCTTACACCCCCTTAGCCACCAGGTCATGAACAGTGACTTACACCTCCTTAGCCACTGGGCCATGAGGAGTGTCTTACACCCCCTCAGCCACTGGGCCATGAGCAGTGCCTTACACCCCCTCAGCCACTGGGCCATAAGAAGTGCCTTACACCCCCGTTAGCCACTGGGCCATGAACACTGCCTTACACCCCTTCAGCTATGAGCAGTGCCTTACACCCCCCAGTCACTGGGCCATAAGTAGTGCCTTACACCCCCTCAGCCACTGGGCCATAAGCAGTGCCTTACATCCCCTTAGCCACTGGGCCATGAGCAGTGCCTTACACCCCCCTCAGCCACTGGGCCATGAGCAGTGCCTTACACCCCCCTCAGCCACTGGGCCATGAGCAGTGCCTTACACCCCCCTCAGCCACTGGGCCATGAGCAGTGCCTCCACAGCCTCAAAGCATTCTTGGTGAACAAGCCATACCCACGACAGCACTATTCTTAAGTAACTTATGAATGCTTAAGTTATAGAAAACACTCTATAAAAGCTTGAAGAGAACATTCAGTGCATTAAGAATAATTTATTAGGATTATTTACCTAAAGATAACTAATTATTTTATATAACCAGACTTGAGTCCTGGAAATGGGAAATACAATACCTGCACTCTAAAGGAGGGGTTTGAGATATTGGCAGTTTGGAGGGATATATTGTGTATTTTTATACATATATACTTCTAAACTGTTGTATTCTGGGCACCTCTGCAAAAAGTGATTATGTGTGAGTGAGGTGAAAGTGTTGAATGATGATGAAAGTATTTTCTTCTTGGGGATTTTCTTTCTTTTTGGGTCACCCTGCCTCAGTGGGAGATGGCAGACTTGTTATAAAAAAAAAAACTAATTATGTACACTACTGTAATTAACACTGATGCACCTACTCTTGCTGTTCTTTGGCATTTGTTGAACACATTGACAACTGATAATAAAGAGTAGAAATGTGTTTAAACAAGAAAGCTGTATAGTGGAGATGACACAGCTATGACACAGTCAACTAACATCGCACACTGTTTACTGAATATTAACTCACACATTGCTAGGTAAAGCAATGTATTGTTCATTTGGTTAGCATAATAAGGGAAGATGAAGATGAATCTACTACATACAGAGGAACCTCAAAAATCGAACTGCTCCCAACACAACCAATTATGTAAGTGTATTTTTGTAAGTGCTTTTATAAGTGTATTTTTAAGGGTCTGAAATGGACTAATCTAATTTACATTATTCCTGATGGGAATAAATTCATTCGGTAAAGGCACTCCAACAGACTTCTGGACCTAAGAAAGTTCGATTTTTGAGATTCCACTGTACTTGGAACAATCTGTTACTGAAATGTGGCTTAGTATCACCCAGCTATGTTGAGGGGCCCAGCAGTTGCTTTAGTGACCCTATAAATTCCATAACAAAGTAAAGCTCTGTCACATTTGTATTTATATTTTCTTTGGTTTGGCTTTATCAAATGTATTTACGTTTGGTGCATGTTCATTTGGTAAAGGTGTGCCGAGTTTATGTACTTTTGTTACAATTTGATAAGGAAAATTGGCTTTTATTTTCACCATGTTTACATGTAGTGTGTCAGTTGATAAAAATCACTCCATCCAATCTGACCAAGCAAGCAGACAAAGTTAACCTCCACACTCATCAAATGCTTCAATTACCAACTAACTGAATGTAAGGCAAGGTAAATTGTATTATTTTTTTTACATGGAATAATTAAAGAAAAAACTGATTGGCAAATTTGGATATGTCTGGAACATAACCCTATTTTTGCCTTCATATCAGTTAATTCTAATTTTTTTTTTTTAGAGTAAATGCCAATTTTCGGGAATGTAAGCCTGGCATTAAAAGAGGGTTTACCATACCTGAAAAGACTGACTTTTCAGGGAATATTGTACTCGGCTAGAAAATTTATTTAAACAGAGTATTTTCCACAAATTCATACATCTGTGTTATTTATTTTTAATGCTTAAATAAGTGAAAATTAAAATGCAGCTATTGATCAACATTAAATTTCTAGCAATGACATTTTGCCATAAGCTACCAAAAATTAGCCCAAAACTTTTCTAAAGTTGAGGAATTTGTTACTACAACAGTGGCATATTCAGTTTTTTAAACACTGTTTTTTAAATAAATCTTTAAATCTGTCAGTCAATGAGCTTTTATGAATACACTACTTAGGGCTTAAACTCATATATGATCACAGACTGCGTATTTTTTACAATCAGGATTTTTCCATGCGTGTCATAAGAGGCAACTAAAATGCCAGGAGCAAGGCACTAGTAATCCCTTCTTCTGTATACTAAATGTAAAAAGAAAAACTTTTTCTTCTTTTTCAGGTCACCCTGCCTCAGTGGGAGACAGCTGGTGAAAATAAAAATAGGACTACACAAATAACCCGCACATAGGAGAGGGGAGCTTATGAGGATGTTTCGGTCCAACTTGGACAATTTACAAAGTCACACTAACAGAAAGGAGAGGAGGCAGTATATACAGGCCAGCAGACAGGGATGGGACAAGGAAGTACGAAGTAGGAAAGGAAGTACTTCCTACTACCTCCCTTGTTCTGTCCCTGTCTGCTGGCCTATATAGTATACTGCCTCCCTCTCTCCTTTCTGTTAGTGTGACTTTGTAAATTGTCCAAGTTGGACCGAAACGTCATCATAAGCTCCCCTCTCCTATGTGCGGGTTATTTGTGTGTTGTTCCAGTCACAGTATTGTGCCTTTTTGTTATTTAAAAATTAGGACTTTTCTAAATCTGTTGGTTGTTTGAGACAAGACATAAGGTACATAGTTGCATCAACTACAGTTAAAAAATAATATGTTGTTGGTTACATATTGAACATGTACTGGGAAAACAAGTAAAGAAACTGCCCTCTGCCACCAAAGCAGCTGTTTTTTATTTGTTTTACTGTATGGAAAAAAAGATACTGTACAGGGGTACACAATATTGGCATGGAACCCAAGCACACAGGCAACTTGAAATAGCCCAGGATTTATCATCACACAGGTGCATAAGCTAGAGGAGTTGGATTCTGAAGACAGACCAAGACAGAGCTAGATCACACACAACTAAAGGAGAGAAGACTTGGTGGGGATACTCCAGCTATCTCATTTAATTATTTATGACATAACAGTTTAACTCAAACCAGGGAGTATAAGGAAAAATTGTTTTTACTGTTTTATATTACTGAATAATGCAAAGTCAATGTACATCAATTTTTTTTTTTTTAATATGCTGGCCATCTCTCACTGAAGCAGGGTGACCCAAAAACGAATTTCTCTCACCATTATTCACACTGTCACTGTCTTACTAGAGGCACACAAATGCAACAGTTCAGCTGTTGCTCCAAACAGCAAATATCTTAAACCACTTCTTCAGAGTACAAGCACTGGACTTCCCACCTCCAGGACTCAAGTCCAGCTAACCAGTTTCTCTGAATCCCTTCACAAAATATTACCTTGCTTACACACCATCTATGAATTTGGCACTCACTGGGACATCTAGAAAAGTATCCCCAAGAATTTTGAAAGCCTACTATGGTATTAAGAAAAATTTCTTCAGTGCATAATGGGGAACTTGAAGCAACCAGAGAGGTAGTAGAGCCAGATTCTATACATGAATTTCAGAGTAGATACTGTACACATATCTCCTGTTATTTTCCTTCTACTCTTTTCTAAATGCTTGCCAGAGGAAGTTTCACACTTTTTCATACATTCTGAATTCTCAATTAAAGCGCATAATCATTCTAACTGTGTGATGGGCTAACCTGCATGTGGAGTTCAGCTGTTTCAAGCACTTCTTCAAACACCAAACACTTGAAGGTGACTGAAATATTTGGCAAAC
>NC_091376.1:13529097-13554097 GCF_038502225.1 Cherax quadricarinatus
TTGCCATGGCAAGTGGCTTACTCACTGGCCTGGAGTTTTAGGACTCACTGGCCATGGGTTCAAATTCCACCCATTCCTGGTTTATTCTCTTAACATACAGGTACAGTATTGTTATATTTACAACAGTTAAAAACCACTTTTGAAGGCTACATTTATTTTCACTGTTTTAAGTAACTGGATCATAATTAATGACCCAGGAAATCTCTGACTGAATATTCGTTGATACCATAACGATTTAAAAAGTTTCTACAAACTAAAACAGTTTTTATACATGAAAAGTAATTATTAATTCCTCTCTGGTGAGTCCTTACATAGCAATTACATTTTCAAATAAGTATAATTGATAGTTTTACCTTTACATGTACGTACTTGTGAAGAGATGGTTATTAGCACATTTAGTTAATAGCGCTCATTTAATTTTCCAAGAACAAAGCATTTAAAAACAGACAACCACCAATATACAAAAAATTATAATACTGTATATACGGTATATTCAGGTATCAATTACTATATACATCTTGATAACAGTGCAACTTAGTAAATTAAGATCTAAAAGAGTGAAACACAGTGAGCAGGTGGCTGGAGGCAGCAATGAGATGTGGCTATACATAAAGGGTGCAATACATAACTTACAAAGCCATTTGTGTGCCAATTTGGCCGATACTCTAGAGGTGTGTGTTCTGAAAACACACTGCACACATGCAGAGCAGTGTACTGCAAAGGAAGTTAAATTATTAAATGTATGTATCCAATATCTGACTTAGCATACCTATGAGAATAAATAGGAGTATGCTATTTAATCATTTCAGAAGCCAATCTTCATTAATTTCATTTCTCCATGTCTGGTTTAACCTATCAAAAGTTTTTAAAATTGTATTGTTATACAAGAAGTATAATGAATGACATCAAGACTCACGCCTACTATATTCCAATTTTTATGGACTGTGTTTCACTGTGGTAAGGTGCTCCATGCATAAATTCTTGTACACGTCAATCAATTACTGTATCACATTATGGTACACGGACATAAACTTCCTCCCATTTCACAAGCATCCTGTCTTACAACTTTTCTGTTGTTTAACTTCAATTTAGTTAACACTGTCACCTTTCTTACAATATTCTTTCCATGTTCCAATTCTGTGCTTACCATCTGAACAAAGCACAACAGCCTGTTCCACTGAAGTTACTCATATGATGCTTATCAATTTTTTATCATATGCATTCTATTATATAAACACAGAAGAGCAATGTGAAGAATTAGAAACTTGTGCAACATTTAGGTCTTATTTGCAGACATTTTGCCATCCAGTGACTTTATCAATACAATTTCAAGCATATAATAGAAAGACTGTAGAACTATATACAAAAGACGAAGTAATCAGTTCCTCAGTATTGGCGTTGGTGATGAGCACTGTAGTCTAGATGTTGCACGTGTCTAATGCTTCATCTTGTTGGTATTGTATACCATTCATGTACAACTTGTCAGGCACAGCAACATCATGGAATCTTGGTTCAGAGGACATCTCTGCAACCTTCTTGCTTACTCCTGGCCCATCACTTGGATATGACTTACTTCCACTTGGGAATCCTGTCTACCTGTGACAATGTCTTCGGCTGTTGCACATCCCTCATCTGACACCAGTATATAAGTGCCAATCTTCCTGCCTGTGCTTCAGAATCTTCAAGATTACAGTGCACATCACCAACTCCAAGACTAAGGGACTAATTTCCTCATCCTTTGTATGTAGTTTTACAATGTTCTTTAATCTGTATTGATAAAACCATTGGATGGTGAAATGTCTCAAGTATAGATACTCTGATGCTGCACATGTGCCTAATTCTTCATCGTGTTGATACTGTATACCATTTATGCACAGAGAAGCAATGTTTTCTTATATTTCTTATGTTTGTGATGCTCCTGTGTTGCTTAATGGTGACTCGCAAAATCGTAATGACACATTAACATCTCAGTAAAGGGAGGGTTTGAACCATAGCAAACCAGTGCTAAAACTTTAAATGCTGGCCAGTGCCCAAGCTAGGTTCAGTGGATAGTGCACTGGCCTGCTTGGATTGGCTTGTCATGGGTTCATACCCTCTGTTCGGTGAGCTGCTCAACAGTGCTTGATGTATTGTTTCCCACATTCAGAGCAGGGTGTAACAGGTAGAATTTAACACTGTTGGCTATTAAGTTTGAAACATATAATTACTTCTACATACTAGCCTTACTCCTATTAACACAAAAATAATTTATGATCTATTCCTTGTAAACATTTTACTCCCATGCATTATTTTCAAGTTAGCTACAACATATTCTTATTTAACAGTATATATAAATAAGATTTGTAATTTAAAGTCTCATAAACATAACCAAAGTATACTAATAAGTGATTACAAACAAAAAAATATAACAATCTTCATCTTGTAAATTATTTTTATCTTATTTAATTTCACTTAAACAAAACAGTAGTAGATGAACAAGAGGATGGAAGCAATAGCTCACCTGACTATGTGGTGATACTGGGGTTGAGGGAAGCACACGTCCCGGTGACCGTGTAGGTGGAGGAAGGCACTGATTTACCCATATCTCCATCATCACTTGCAGTACTACCTGAATAATAAACTTCTTACTCAAACTTCTTCCTTCTCAATGATATTTAGAATCCCAAGCAAATCACAGTTTAGATAAAAACACTTTAGACTGTTTGTTCATTCTGGATGATTATCACACCAAGTGGCTTCATAATGGTCCAAGACAGCTCAAAACATCAAGTTAAGTTTCCCCTCCAAATTGTGAGTTATACAAATACAGCCGACCCTTAACTAACGGCGGCATTAAGCAACAGCAATTTCGTCTAACGGCGCTTTTTGCCGTAGAAAAATGCCTTAACCAACGGCGATAAACTTAACCAATGACATTCGTCCAGAACATGTCCCCAGCCACTCCAAGACTCAGTGTGCCATTGTTTACAATCTGTTGTGGTCGGTTTCCACGTGTGCCTCACATACATTTTGGAGTTTTCCACTGTTTCTAGTGCTTGTAACTGCTAAATAAGCCACCATGGGCCCCAAGAAAGCTTCTAGAGCCAGCCCTTTGGTAAAGGATGTGGGAAACATGACAGAATTCAAGAAAAAGTTTGTAGAAAAATACGAAAGTGGTGGTGGTAGAGGGCGGTAGTGATGGTGGTAGAGGGTGGTACTGGTGGTAGAGGGTGGTCCAGTGATTCTCAAGCTGGTCCTAGTGGCATTAAAAAACCAAGAAAGGAGGTAACCCCACCAAAGGACTTGGTACCTGAAGTCTATATGGAAGGGGATTCTCCTTCCAAGTACAGTGGACCCTCAGCTAACGATGGCATCAGCTAAACGATACATTTTAACGCAAAATTTTTGCCTCAGCTAATGCTAAAAAACTCACCCAACGCGATTCGTTTGAGACGTGTCCACGTGTGGCCTGAGCGCGCCTCAGTTGTCCATTGGGTGCCAGTGTTTACAAGCCAGCTAGTGCGGTCGCATCCACGCATACAATCGGAACATTTCAATTGTCACAGCGTTTTTAGTGATTGTACCTGCAAAATAAGTCACCATGGGTCCCGAGAAAGCTTCTAGTGCCAACCCTGCAGGAAAAAGGGTGAGAATTACTATGGATATGAAGAAAGAGATTAAGGAAATGTGTGCAAAGTGGCTTGAAGTGCAAGCCTTTATAGATGAAAATCACCCTCACACAGCTATTGCAAGCCATGCTGGTGACTATTACAATGACAATGTTGTGAACAACTTTAGACAAATCATAAAGGAACGGGAGGTACAGGACTCTATGGACAGACATGTTGTGCGACAGAGGTCCAGTGACTCTCAAGCTGGTCCTAGTGGCATTAAAAGAAGAAGGGAAGTAACCCTGGAAAAGGACTTGATACCTCAAGTCCTAATGGAAGGGGATTCCCCTTCTAAACATTAACAACTTCTACATTCTCCCCTCCTCCCATCCCATCAATCATCACCAGATCTTCAATAAAGGTAAGTGTCAGTTTGTGTGTATTAAAATTAATATTTCATGTGGTAAAAAAATTTTTTTTTTTCATACTTTGGGGTGTCTTGCACGGATTAATTTGATTTCCATTATTTCTTATGGGGAAAATTAATTCAGCTAACGATAATTTCAGCTAACGATGAGCTTTCAGGAACGGATTAATATCGTTAGCTGAGGGTCCACTGTAATAGACAATCCTGAATTTCCCCTGCTGCTGGCACATCACTTATCAACAACTCCACAATAAAGGTAAGTGGCATTTAATTATTGTTTATTTTGCATGTCCCATTCCTTTCCATATAAGGAAATGTATATTTCCTGTAAAAAAAAAAAAAAAAATTGAGACTTTGGGGTGTCAGGCACGGATTAATTCTATTTCCATTATTTCTTATGGGGAAAATTAACTCGACCAACAGCAAGCCCTCTGGAATGGATTACTGCCGTTGGCTGAGGGTCCACTGTAATCTGCACATAGGAGAAAGAAACTTACAATGACATTTTGGTCTGATTAGGACCATTAACTAGTTACACACGTCATCAAAGGGTTCCTTCTCCTCTGTGCAGGTTATCTGTATATTGTTCCAGTCATGGCATTGTGCCTTTTTATTCTTCACTGTGGGTTATTTGTGTATTGTTCCAGCCATGGTATGGGGCCTTTTTATTCTTCATTGTGGGCTACTTCTGGATTGTTCCAGTTACGATATTGTGATTTATTCTCCATCAGATGAGATTATTTTCTTTACAAAGCACAAAATTCTACAGCCCACTTAGTAGATGCTACTTATAATTTTTTCTTGTAGATGGTTATTTGTATATTAATATTCTGCTAATTTGTTAAGATGGATATAAATTTTTGTTCACAAAGTCTGGTAGAGTGATATTACCAGGTGACTGCATGAGAGCTGCACTTGTGTCATTTGATAAAACAGTTACCTTGCTCACATTCCTACATAACACGAAGTCATAAAAATCACTTGCCTCCACTCTCTCCTATTTAATACGTTTGCACATGCCTGTTGGAAATCCAAGCCTCTGCACACAAAACCTCCTATACCCCCTCCCTCCAACCTTTCCTAGGATGACCCCTACCCCTCCTTTCCTCCACTATAGATTTATACACCCTCCAAGTCATCCTATTTTGCTCCATCCTTTCTAAATGTCCAACCCCTCTTCAGCCCTCTGAATAATACTTTTTAAAACACTGCACCTTCTAATCTCCAAACTATGAATTCTCTGCATAATATTCATGCAACATTCAGTTTTACGTTTGCTGTGAAAATCCTTCCAATCTATTCATTATTAACGGTAATACAATATGAAATAGGTCAATAACTTACTTCTGAGATATTCCAGGAAACATGTGCATAGCTGATTACAACCTCTCCTCACTTAAAGATGGAGTTCCATTCCTAAGACCACATTGGTAAATGAATTCGTTGCTAAGCAAGGAGCATACTATGATGGTAGTGGGTTTGTGTCAACCATCTCTGATATAGCTTTAATGTCATCTTTGTATCATTTATAACATTTTTAGTATACAGTGGATCCTCAGTATACAACCTTAATTCATTCCAGAAGGCTGTTCGAGTGCCACTCCATTGAGTATCGAACAAGTTCTTCCAAACCAATTTTCTGTCTGGTTGGCTGTTATCACTAATCTTTGTAGGTCCCATGGTGACTTATTTATACAAATAATGCAAAAAACACCAAAAAATGCGAAGAAACACGAAATAGTTCACTGCGACGTTCTGATAGGTCGTATTTGTTTGGTCAAGTGCTGAGCTTTGTTTGTGTAGGGAGCTGATCGTATACCGAGGTTCCACTGTATTTTTAAATGTTTATACATTAGTGTATGGTATATTGTAATAATCAGAATAGAAAAAATCAGCTCTAATATACATTATTTAGGTATGCATACTGGTTCGAGAGCCCGTCGTAAGTCCAAGTTGTCGCTAAACAAGTACATCGCTAAGTGAGGAGAGGCTGTACAAGTTTATCCAATCAATAAACATACAGTACTATACGGTACTGAATATGCTTTGCTATCACACCATCGTAAAGTTAAAATATTGTAAATCAAACCATTGTAAAGCAAGGAGCATCTGTATATGTTAATGGTAATTATAGAAATTCCAAGTAAAATCCCCCTCCCTCAAGGCAATAACAGTGTACTAAAAGTTATTTTCTTACCTGGCTGGTCCAGATATTTAGCTGGGGATGTGGGTTGTGAGTAGCATGCAGAGGTGATGATGCATGTGCTCCACTGCCATTAGTGCTGGGGTAACCATGAGGGGAGGGTGAGCGTAATGTACGCGAGGCAATAGGGGACACCAGAGAAGATAGGTACAGGGTGGGATTACTACTGCCGCTGCTCCTGAAATTTTATAATCATTAGTGACACATTTAAAACCAACTCACATGGAGACAAAGATGAGAAAAAACTGTTCTGTATATTTTAACATCCTTCTAAGGTTGACAAGTAAGGAACGTGTGCAAAAGTTTGGTATGTATATTGCCAAGAGGTTTTGCCTGCTTGGTAGGCTTCTTCAACTAAAATGTAGAAGTGACATATATATTTGAGACATATATAATTGAGACAATAGTAATAGAGATGTAGGTATGAGATGATCAGTCCTTCAGCCTTGTCTCATGGTTTGTTGAAAGTGTACTCAGTTCACATACCGAGGGTTTGTGGTTTACTCTACTGCACAGGTGGAAACATTGTGAATGTTTCCTTAAACCTGCTGCCTGTTCAGCTAGCAGTAAGTAGGTATCTGGGCGTTAGTCAACTGGTATAGATCGCATCCCAGAGGGTGGTAGTATACCTTAGATAGCAATGGGCTTAGAAAAGAGCTGAGATAGAATAACAGTTTTTAGCCTGTAAAACTAATGATTAAAGTCTGACATTGTCAGTCCCTCAGTCTTGGTAAGCATTCAGCTCCAGACTTTTGATCAAAGCTATGGAGCTGAACACTTACCAATACTGAGGAACTGACCATCTTAAACTGTTATTATGTTCATAGAGCAGAGCTAAATCCACAGAAGTCATACGGTGCCTGGAAGAATGGTAGGCATTCAGGTTTGATCTAAGGTTCAACTCCTTGGATGAAGAGCACCTTACAATTTTGGACATCAAAATAATTTAAGCTAAAAAACATGGAATGGGTGGGGTTCAAACCTATAGCAAGTGAGCCCCAAAACTTCAGGCCAGTGCGTAAGCCATTGGGCCAGCTGACTCTAATGAGATTCACCCAACTAGGTATATTTCTATACACCACAGGAAAGTTAGCATGGGCCACTACTGTGACTGTTTCACTTCACAGCAATTTTTGTTTTACAGCAGTAGCCTGGAACCTAACCTGCTGTACAAGTGGGGCCTACCTGTACAATACTTATAAAACTGGTATGTGGACCACTAACCAAGAAGCTTCAAACCAAAGAGGATAGTGGATTCAGATTCAGACACAAATTATAAATATAACAATAACAATACACAAATAACTCACACATAGGAGAAAGAAACTCATGACAACATTTTGGTCCAACTTCGACCATTAACTATGTGAGGGTTATTTGTGTATTGTTCCAATCATGGTACTGTGCCTTTTGATTCTTTAATAACAACACATGCTGAATAAAAGTTATTTCCCTATTAAATTATTATCCTAGTTTCCACAACAAAAATGCCCATGTTAACAAAAGTCTGATATACCAGCCAAGTACAAGAATTATTCTTGGTGAACATGTCTGGTAGGCGACCCTTTAAATGGCAGCTAAGGATTCAAGAATGGTCAACAAGCCAGACATTTTCCAAGAATTGATCTCATGTTGGGACTGCATGATTGACTAGTTGATAGCATAGCAACTTTATTTTGATTACAAAACCAAGGGCAATAAATTTAAGAAAATAACCTGTTTATAGTATTCATATGCTTCCAGTTTTGAATACGGCACCCAGGTATTCCATACCTGGGAGAGATAGGAGATAATACACCTCTCGGAGAGACAGGAGGGCTTAGTGGACCAGGAGGTATGGAGCTGTCACATGGTAGAAATGTACTAAGGTAGTCTTCTAGAAGACTGGGATAGAGAGCATCACCAGCAGTTGACCATGATAGTGACCATCTCTGATTGCTTCCACTCACAAGAAAGTGTGCAAAATGAAATATGTAAAATTCAAAAGCATCTACAATAATTAGTTAAGGAAAATATCAATCTCTTCAAATAAAATTATCAGGATACTATGGTACTATATTATATAATGAATGCAGTGCTATTGATAAGATTACATTGCATACCTTACATCTTTTACAAATACCAGACATTTTGAAAATTTGACAAGACACAGGGTAAATAAGATTTAATTGAATGTGAAAATATAAATGTAAGATGAACATAATTCTCAATACTACCTGTTTCCTACTATGATAAGTAGACTCAGAGGAAAAATTCACTACCATTAATTCAATTGCTGTTTTGTTAGAAGTGTGCAGACAAGTCAGTTAACCAGTTTCCCTGAATACCTTCCTAGATGTTACCTTGCTCACACTACATACAGCTACCTGGAGAGGGTTTCAAGGGGTCAATGCCCCCGTGGCCCGGTCTGTGACCAGGCCTTGCTCATCAAATCCCCAAAACCAATTCTTCTCTTACTGATCAAACACACACATGCCTATAGGATGCTCAAGCTTCTGCTTATCAAAACTTGATTGTTATCCTCCTTCCAACTTGGTGAGACTCAACTATGCAACATTGTTCAGTTGCACAATACATCAAACATTTTTATTATGAAGTGCTAAATACTTTGGTCTTCACAGTAATGCAGGAGACAATGACAAAAGACTGCTGTTATTTAGGGAATACAATACACTGGCTAGACATATAAAAGGGACAAAAGACTGCTGTTATTTAGGGAATACAATACACTGGCTAGACATATAAAAGGGACAAAAGACTGCTGTTATTTAGGGAATACAATACACTGGCTAGGCATATAAAAGGGACAAAAGACTGCTGTTATTTAGGGAATACAATACACTGGCTAGACATATAAAAGGGACAAAAGACTGCTGTTATTTAGGGAATACAATACACTGGCTAGGCATATAAAAGGGACAAAAGACTGCTGTTATTTAGGGAATACAATACACTGGCTAGACATATAAAAGGGACAAAAGACTGCTGTTATTTAGGGAATACAATACACTGGCTAGACATATAAAAGGGACAAAAGACTGCTGTTATTTAGGGAATACAATACACTGGCTAGACATATAAAAGGGACAAAAGACTGCTGTTATTTAGGGAATACAATACACTGGCTAGACATATAAAAGGGTACTCAGTAGAATATTGGTTGGTGTTTTCCCAGGACCTGGATTCTGCACTTTGTTGACATAAAAAACTCCTGGAGTGCCATCTTCTATTTCAGAACGAGATTTGATCTGGCAGAGAAAATTTGATTAGTACAATGACCTTAATCCACTGACAACATACATGCTACTGTTAAATACGCTAATTAATAAAAAAATACATTTTTTTTATATACCAGTGGATAAATGTTTTAAGGTTATTTGAAGTCCTGATGCTTACATCATCACTCTTGCACATGGCACCTCATGCAGTACTGTATGTGAATGCAATATATGTACAGTAATGAGAAATCTAAATACAGTACCAGTAAGCAAACTGTGGTACTTTTCATGAACCAATGATTTTCAAAGTGCATAACACATTAACCCTTTGAGGGTCGACAGGCCCTCTCCGAAACTCGTTCTCAGGGTCGGCCAAATTTAAAAAAAAAAAAAAATTATTTTCTCTTATGAAAAGATAGAGAATCTTTTCCCGATCATAACGACACCAAAAGTTTAAAATTTGATAGAAAACTTACGGAATTATGCTCTCGCAAAGTTAGCGGTCTCGGCGATGTTTACGCATCGGCGATTTTGCCCGATTTGAGCCCCATTTTCGGCCAATTTTACTGTACTAGTCGACAAAAAACATGAATATTTCGCTAGAACTCCATTTTTTCTATCGAATGGGTGCAAGAAACCACCCATTTATAAATTCAACTATCCAGTACAGTGGTCAGAATTTAGCAATTTTGCCAATTTCACACAAATTTCAAAAGATGCCAATTTCCGAATAGGGTCCAGAATAAACAAGAAAGACATTCCTGGCACTAAAATGACATTTCCTCTAGTCATTAGTCACGTCTCAAGGCCCCTCTTATATTCTTTTGCTTTCCACTTTGAATTTTTATTCTCACAAAAAATATAAGATTTACTGTTATGCAGACTACTGCATTAGTGTAAAAAATGGTATAAATATTATTGGTGCACTTGTGAAAGAATATTAGACTCACGCTTGGCACGATTTGTTTACTTTTGAAGTTTGGTAAAAATCGAACATTTCTGCTACTTTGAGCTCAATTTCAAGGCACCTTTCATTGTAAAACCAGTCAAAATCATCTCAATTTCAGTAATATGTCTTCCATTCTATAAAATGAGACCAAGAAAACTAGAATACAACAATAAATACCATACGAAAATACACTGCAAAGTCACTGATTTATTAAAAAAAATGGTCAAAGTTTTTTTTTTCTCATTATGCACTGTGTGCTGCAGGATTTTTTTTAGACTGTGCACACTGACCACATAGACCCATTCTTTCATATGAAGGCCTACCAGCTTTCTCCCACTAGATTTGAGGCCGCTAGAATTTATGAGTACTAGTACGTCAAAAACCCCTACGCGTAAGACGTACTAGTACGACGAAAACCCTCAAAGGGTTAATATCCTTAAACACATGATATAAATGAAAACTTTAAAAAAAAAGAGAGAGAGATAGAAAAATACTTACTGGAAGCCATGCTACTGGAAATTCAAACATGAGGAATGGATCATTTGCCAGACGATAGGTCAGTGACAGCAGTGGACCCGAGGCGCTCAGAAAAGCTCGCAACAGCTCGAACTCTCTCATGAGAAGACTATGGGTTATTGTTCTTAGACCCCATCCCACTTGACCATTTACACCAAATATGCTTTCCACTACTGCACGAAGAATGAAATTCGCATCCTTGCTGGTGGCTTCATTTAAAATACGCCCAATTTCTTCACATCTAATTTGCAAAACTGGCTGACTGAGGGCATTTTGCAACCGAACCTGCAACACAGAATAAAATATTACATGCAAGTTAAGAAATGGTGGCGCGTGAAAACAAAATCTCTATAACAATAATAATCCAGGTCTCGGTGTCCAAACCCTGAGGGGCCATGTTAACTGTGATCTCCAAACACTTGTGGCATGGAAACTATTGAATAAGCGATAACATGCTTGCTTCTTTATAGGAAGAGACGGGACACAATGACAAAGTGAAAGAGTAAGAGTGAAAGGGTGTGAGAAAGTGAGGGCATAAGAGCAAAAGTGAGAGAGAGTGAAAATGAGTGAGAAAATAAGAGTGAATAACAAAATGAGCAAAAGTGAGTGAAAAAGTTAAAGAGAATGAGTGAAAGTGAGAATGAAAGGGAGTGAAAGTGAGAGTAAGAGTGAGAGCTAGTAAGAGTGAGAGCAAGTAAGAATGACAGCAAGTGAGTGAAAGGAACTTGGGACAGAAATGGAGGGGGAGTGAGAGAGCAAGAGTGAAAGCAAGTGAGAGTGAAAGGAGGTGGGAGTGAGAATGAAAGGGGGTGGGAGTGAGAATGAAAGGGAGTGGGCATATGTAAAAGTGAAAGGGAGTGGGAGTGTGTAAAAGTGAAAGAGAGTGGGAGTATGTAAAAGTGGAAGTGAGAGAGTGAAAGGGAGTGGGAGAGTGTAAAAGTGGAAGTGAAAGAGTGACAGGGAGTGAGAGTACAATAAAGAGTGAAAGGGGAGATTGACTGAAAAAGATTGAGTAAAAAAAAATTAATAATAAATAGTAACCTGATAATTTGCAAGCTTCTGCAACATTCTTCAACAGACTTACCCACACTGGAGGAGTTAGATCTTGCACACTATGCATGTTGAAACTCATGATGCAACAAGCAACCCCCACCACCACCTGGCTTACACTGAGTGTATGGCAACTTAACCTAACCCCTAATTCAAGTTGCCAGTTGTCATACATATCCACAAAAAAATTAACAACCTTGAATGAATGAAATTACTTGGAATTAATCCAATCCATACTTGCATTCATTATATACAGTATACATATGTTAAAGTCATGTGTAAATGTGAAGGTTTGTGATGGGAGAAGAGTGGGGAGTATAGCATACACAAGCCATCATGTTCCAGCTTGTTGCCCTACCTGGACAATGTGCTGGTACAGACTACCCACTGTTAGCCTCACCTACCCACTGCTAGCCTCACCTACCCACTGCTACCCTCACCCACTGCTAGCCTCACCTACCCACTGCTAGCCTCACCTACCAACTGCTAGCCTCACCTACCCACTGTTAGCCTCACCTACCCACTGCTAGCCTCACCTACCCACTGCTAGCCTCACCTACCCATTGCTAGCCTCACCTACCCACTGCTAGCCTCATCTACCCACTGCTAGCCTCACCTACCCACTGCTAGCCTCACCTACCCACTGCTAGCCTCACCTACCCACTGCTAGCCTCACCTACCCACTGCTAGCCCCACCTACCCACTGCTACCCTCACCCACTGCTAGCCTCACCTACCCACTGCTAGCCTCACCTACCAACTGCTAGCCTCACCTACCCACTGTTAGCCTCACCTACCCACTGCTAGCCTCACCTACCCACTGCTAGCCTCACCTACCCATTGCTAGCCTCACCTACCCACTGCTAGCCTCACCTACCCAATGATAGCCTCACCTCCCCACTGCTAGCCTCACCTACCCAATGATAGCCTCACCTCCCCACTGCTAGCCTCACCTACCCAATGATAGCCTCACCTCCCCATTGCTAGCCTCACCTACCCAATGATAGCCTCACCTACCCACTGCTAGCCTCACCTACCCACTGCTAGCCTCGCCTACCCAATGATAGCCTCACCTATCCACTGTTATCCTCACTAACCCACTGCTAGCCTCACTTACCCAATGATAGCCTCATCTACCCACTGCTAGCCTCACCTACCCACTGCTAGCCTCACCTACCCACTGCTAGCCTCGCTTACCCAATGATAGCCTCACCTATCCACTGTTATCCTCACCAACCCACTGCTAGCCTCACTTACCCAATGATAGCCTCATCTACCCACTGCTAGCCTCACCTACCCACTGCTAGCCTCACCTACCCACTGCTAGCCTCACCTACCCACTGCTAGCCTCACCTACCCACTGCTACCCTCACCCACTGCTAGCCTCACCTACCCACTGCTAGCCTCACCCAATGATAGCCTCACCTACCCACTGCTAGCCTCACCTCCCCAGTTAGCCTCACCTACCCACTGCTAGCCTCACCTACCCAATGATAGCCTCACCTACCCATTGCTAGCCTCACCTACCCATTGCTAGCCTCACCTACCCACTGCTAGCCTCACCTACCCAATGATAGCCTCACCTCCCCACTGCTAGCCTCACCTACCCAATGATAGCCTCACCTCCCCATTGCTAGCCTCACCTACCCAATGATAGCCTCACCTACCCACTGCTAGCCTCACCTACCCACTGCTAGCCTCGCCTACCCAATGATAGCCTCACCTATCCACTGTTATCCTCACCAACTCACTGCTAGCCTCACTTACCCAATGATAGCCTCATCTACCCACTGCTAGCCTCACCTACCCACTGCTAGCCTCGCCTACCCAATGATAGCCTCACCTATCCACTGTTATCCTCACCAACCCACTGCTAGCCTCACTTACCCAATGATAGCCTCATCTACCCACTGCTAGCCTCACCTACCCACTGCTAGCCTCACCTACCCACTGCTAACCTCACCTACCCACTGCTAGCCTCACCTACCCACTGCTAGCCTCACCTACCCACTGCTACCCTCACCTACCCAGTTAGCCTCACCTACCCACTGCTAGCCTCACCTACCCAGTTAGCCTCACCTACCCACTGCTAGCCTCACCTACCCATTGCTAGCCTCACCTACCCACTGCTAGCCTCACCTACCCAATGATAGCCTCACCTCCCCACTGCTAGCCTCACCTACCCAATGATAGTCTCACCTCCCCATTGCTAGCCTCACCTACCCAATGATAGCCTCACCTACCCATTGCTAGCCTCGCCTACCCAATGATAGCCTCACCTATCCACTGTTATCCTCACCAACCCACTGCTAGCCTCACTTACCCAATGATAGCCTCATCTACCCACTGCTAGCCTCACCTACCCACTGCTAGCCTCACCTACCCAATGATAGCCTCACCTACCCACCACTGCTAGCCTTGCCTACCCACTGTTAGCCTCACCTACACAATGATAGCCTCACCTACCCACCACTGCTAGCCTTGCCTACCCAATGATAGCCTCACCTACCCACCACTGCTAGCCTTGCCTACCCACTGTTAGCCTCACCTACCCACTGCTAGCCTCACCTACCCACTGCTACCCTCACCCACTGCTAGCCTCACCTACCCACTGCTAGCCTCACCTACCAACTGCTAGCCTCACCTACCCACTGTTAGCCTCACCTACCCACTGCTAGCCTCACCTACCCACTGCTAGCCTCACCTACCCATTGCTAGCCTCACCTACCCACTGCTAGCCTCATCTACCCACTGCTAGCCTCACCTACCCACTGCTAGCCTCACCTACCCACTGCTAGCCTCACCTACCCACTGCTAGCCTCACCTACCCACTGCTAGCCTCACCTACCCACTGCTACCCTCACCCACTGCTAGCCTCACCTACCCACTGCTAGCCTCACCTACCAACTGCTAGCCTCACCTACCCACTGTTAGCCTCACCTACCCACTGCTAGCCTCACCTACCCACTGCTAGCCTCACCTACCCATTGCTAGCCTCACCTACCCACTGCTAGCCTCACCTACCCAATGATAGCCTCACCTCCCCACTGCTAGCCTCACCTACCCAATGATAGCCTCACCTCCCCACTGCTAGCCTCACCTACCCAATGATAGCCTCACCTAGCCATTGCTAGCCTCACCTACCCAATGATAGCCTCACCTACCCACTGCTAGCCTCACCTACCCACTGCTAGCCTCGCCTACCCAATGATAGCCTCACCTATCCACTGTTATCCTCACTAACCCACTGCTAGCCTCACTTACCCAATGATAGCCTCATCTACCCACTGCTAGCCTCACCTACCCACTGCTAGCCTCACCTACCCACTGCTAGCCTCGCTTACCCAATGATAGCCTCACCTATCCACTGTTATCCTCACCAACCCACTGCTAGCCTCACTTACCCAATGATAGCCTCATCTACCCACTGCTAGCCTCACCTACCCACTGCTAGCCTCACCTACCCACTGCTAGCCTCACCTACCCACTGCTAGCCTCACCTACCCACTGCTACCCTCACCCACTGCTAGCCTCACCTACCCACTGCTAGCCTCACCCAATGATAGCCTCACCTACCCACTGCTAGCCTCACCTCCCCAGTTAGCCTCACCTACCCACTGCTAGCCTCACCTACCCAATGATAGCCTCACCTACCCATTGCTAGCCTCACCTACCCACTGCTAGCCTCACCTACCCAATGATAGCCTCACCTCCCCACTGCTAGCCTCACCTACCCAATGATAGCCTCACCTCCCCATTGCTAGCCTCACCTACCCAATGATAGCCTCACCTACCCACTGCTAGCCTCACCTACCCACTGCTAGCCTCGCCTACCCAATGATAGCCTCACCTATCCACTGTTATCCTCACCAACTCACTGCTAGCCTCACTTACCCAATGATAGCCTCATCTACCCACTGCTAGCCTCACCTACCCACTGCTAGCCTCGCCTACCCAATGATAGCCTCACCTATCCACTGTTATCCTCACCAACCCACTGCTAGCCTCACTTACCCAATGATAGCCTCATCTACCCACTGCTAGCCTCACCTACCCACTGCTAGCCTCACCTACCCACTGCTAACCTCACCTACCCACTGCTAGCCTCACCTACCCACTGCTAGCCTCACCTACCCACTGCTACCCTCACCCACTGCTAGCCTCACCTACCCAGTTAGCCTCACCTACCCACTGCTAGCCTCACCTACGCAGTTAGCCTCACCTACCCACTGCTAGCCTCACCTACCCATTGCTAGCCTCACCTACCCACTGCTAGCCTCACCTACCCAATGATAGCCTCACCTCCCCACTGCTAGCCTCACCTACCCAATGATAGCCTCACCTCCCCATTGCTAGCCTCACCTACCCAATGATAGCCTCACCTACCCATTGCTAGCCTCGCCTACCCAATGATAGCCTCACCTATCCACTGTTATCCTCACCAACCCACTGCTAGCCTCACTTACCCAATGATAGCCTCATCTACCCACTGCTAGCCTCACCTACCCACTGCTAGCCTCACCTACCCAATGATAGCCTCACCTACCCACCACTGCTAGCCTTGCCTACCCACTGTTAGCCTCACCTACACAATGATAGCCTCACCTACCCACCACTGCTAGCCTTGCCTACCCAATGATAGCCTCACCTACCCACCACTGCTAGCCTTGCCTACCCACTGCTAGCCTCACCTACCCAATGATAGCCTCACCTACCCACCACTGCTAGCCTTGCCTACCCACTGTTAGCCTCACCTACACAATGATAGCCTCACCTACCCACCATTGCTAGCCTCAACTACCCACTGCTAGCCTCACCTACACATTGACAGCCTCACCTACCCACCACTGCTAGCCTCAACAACCCACAGCTAGCCTCACCTACACAATGATAGCCTCACCTACACATTGACAGCCTCACCTACCCACCACTGCTAGCCTCAACAACCCACAGCTAGCCTCACCTACACAATGATAGCCTCACCTACAAATTGACAGCCTCACCTACCCACCACTGCTAGCCTCAACAACCCACAGCTAGCCTCACCTACACAATGATAGCCTCACCTACACATTGACAGCCTCACCTACCCACCACTGCTAGCCTCAACAACCCACAGCTAGCCTCACCTACACAATGATAGCCTCACCTACACATTGACAGCCTCACCTACCCACCACTGCTAGCCTCAACAACCCACAGCTAGCCTCACCTACACAATGATAGCCTCACCTACCCACCACTGCTAGCCTCAACTACCCACTGCTAGCCTCACCTACACAATGATAGCCTCACCTACCCACCACTGCTAGCCTCAACTACCCACTGCTAGCCTCACCTACACAATGATAGCCTCACCTACCCACCACTGCTAGCCTCAACTACCCACCACTGCTAGCCTCAACTACCCACCACTGCTAGCCTCACCTACCCACCACTGCTAGCCTCAACTACCCACCACTGCTAGCCTCAACTACCCACTGCTAGCCTCACCTACCCACTCCAACTTTCTCATATATTACAAGCATTTTCTTTTGACTATAACTGCAGTATTAGATTAACAACTAATAATAATAATAATTAATAGCATTACTACTAATTTTTTTTTTTATCACACTGGCCGATTCCCACCAAGGCAGGGTGGCCCGAAAAAGAAAAACTTTCACCATCATTCACTCCATCACTGTCTTGCCAGAAGGGTGCTTTACACTACAGTTTTTAAAGTGCAACATTAACACCCCTCCTTCAGAGTGCAGGCACTGTACTTCCCATCTCCAGGACTCAAGTCCGGCCTGCCGGTTTCCCTGAATCCCTTCATAAATGTTACTTATACAAAGGAACTATGCATGCTCTCTGCCAATTCCCATGTATGGAAGAGGGTAAGGTACCTAGGGATTGGCAGAGAGCATGCATAGTTCCTCTGTATAAAGGCAAAGGGGACAAAAGAGAGTGCAAAAATTATAGGGGGATAAGTCTGTTGAGTATACCTGGTAAAGTGTATGGTAGAGTTATTATTGAAAGAATTAAGAGTAAGACGGAGAATGGGATAGCAGATGAACAAGGAGGCTTTAGGAAAGGTAGGGGGTGTGTGGACCAGGTGTTTACAGTGAAACATATAAGTGAACAGTATTTAGATAAGGCTAAAGAGGTCTTTGTGGCATTTATGGATTTGGAAAAGGCGTATGACAGGGTGGATAGGGGGGCAATGTGGCAGATGTTGCAGGTGTATGGTGTAGGAGGTAGGTTACTGAAAGCAGTGAAGAGTTTTTATGAGGATAGTGAGGCTCAAGTTAGAGTATGTAGGAAAGAGGGAAATTATTTCCCAGTAAAAGTAGGCCTTAGACAAGGATGTGTGATGTCACCGTGGTTGTTTAATATATTTATAGATGGGGTTGTAAGAGAAGTAAATGCGAGGGTCTTGGCAAGAGGCGTGGAGTTAAAAGATAAAGAATCACACATAAAGTGGGAGTTGTCACAGTTGCTCTTTGCTGATGACACTGTGCTCTTGGGAGATTCTGAAGAGAAGTTGCAGAGATTGGTGGATGAATTTGGTAGGGTGTGCAAAAGAAGAAAATTAAAAGTGAATACAGGAAAGAGTAAGGTTATGAGGATAACAAAAAGATTAGGTGATGAAAGATTGGATATCAGATTGGAGGGAGAGAGTATGGAGGAGGTGAATGTATTCAGATATTTGGGAGTGGACGTGTCAGCGGATGGGTCTATGAAAGATGAGGTGAATCATAGAATTGATGAGGGGAAAAGGGTGACTGGTGCACTTAGGAGTCTGTGGAGACAAAGAACTTTGTCCTTGGAGGCAAAGAGGGGAATGTATGAGAGTATAGTTTTACCAACGCTCTTATATGGGTGTGAAGCATGGGTGATGAATGTTGCAGCGAGGAGAAGGCTGGAGGCAGTGGAGATGTCATGTCTGAGGGCAATGTGTGGTGTGAATATAATGCAGAGAATTCGTAGTTTGGAAGTTAGGAGGAGGTCCGGGATTACCAAAACTGTTGTCAAGAGGGCTGAGGAAGGGTTGTTGAGGTGGTTCGGACATGTAGAGATAATGGAGCAAAACAGAGTGACTTCAAGAGTGTATCAGTCTGTAGTGGAAGGAAGGTGGGGTAGGGGTCGGCCTAGGAAAGGTTGGAGGGAGGGGGTAAAGGAGGTTTTGTGTTCGAGGGGATTGGACTTCCAGCATACATGCGTGAGCGTGTTTGGTAGGAGTGAATGGAGACAAATGGTTTTTAATACTTGATGTGCTGTTGGAGTGTGAGCAAAGTAACATCACTACTAATACATACCAATATTATTATTATTATTATTTAATATTATTATTATTTAATATTATTATTTAATATTATTATTTAATATTATTATTATTTAATATTAGTATTATTATTATCATTATTATATTAAATTTAGGGAAGCACTAAACCTATAGAGGTTGTACAGCATATGGGAAATAAGAAGCAATCAGGTTCAATACAAAAGAGCCCCTCACCAGCATCAAGGAATTTCCATTGAGCAGTACAAAACTATGACTGCACATTACCATTATACTTCCCTCAAGAGAGGTGCCTTGATAATGGCAAGGGGCTCTTGATTCAAGAAATTGGATTTATCCTCCAAACAGGCCTGGACTTGGGCCAAGCTGTGAGAATAGGTAAACTCTCAAAACCCTTCTATGGTAGTGGATTAAACCAGATTGTCTCTCATTCCCCAGGCACTATATAACCTTAAAGGTAAAAATAAACACATTAGAACAATACTGCAATAAGATCACTGTAAACAGGTGATATTACAATATGCAAAACAACCACTGAGAAAAACAGTAAACTTACAAGTGCTTTCGTGACTTCTCACATTATCAAGGAACAGTTCCTTGATAATGTGAGAAATCACAAAAGCACTTGGAAGTTCAATATTCTTTTCACAGTGGTTGTTCTGCACATTAAAACAAAAGACTAAAGGAACACTGCACCAGGCCTACTGGCCTATATATACTTGGCAGATCCTACTCAAATCCAACCCCTATCACTCAAATATTGATCCAACCAATTTTAGTAAAGCTACTCAAGACCAAAGCTTCAATGACCTTGCTAACTCATGTTTTGCAGGTCCCAGTTAAATCCAACCCTCCTCACTTATGCATCTGTTTAACCAACAGCAGGACCACTGTATCCGTGGATCCAGTTTCCTTGGTTTCAGTTATCCGCTGTTTACCCTGGCCTGAAAATAACCCTTAATTTTCCTTACTAATGGCCCGAAGTGCAAAAGTAGTGATGGTGGCAGTTCATCAAAGCCTAAGAGAAGCTGTGAAGTGCTTTCTATCGGTGAAAAAGTGCTAATTCTCAACTCATTATGCATAATTTATCAATTAAACTTTATCATAGGTTTGTATATAAATGAAAGACTACTTATATACAGTGTTCGCTTATCTGCAGTAGGCCTTGGAATGTATCCCTCCGCAGATACGGGGGTCCTACTGTATTTTTAAAGTTCTTGAATGTTTTAGCTTCAATCACCCTACTTTGCAGATTGTGACCAGGCCTCATGGTGGATCAGGGTCTGATCAACCAGGCTGTTACTGCTGGCCACACACAAACCAACGTATGAACCACAGCCCGACTGTCAGTTACTGACTTTAGGCGTATACCTGGAGTATACCTGAAGAGAGATCCAGGGATCAACACCCCCGCAGCCCAGTCTGTGACCAGGCCTCATGGTGGATCAGGGCCTGATCAACCAGGCTGTTACTGCTGGCCGCACGTAATCCAACGTACGAATCACAGCCTAGCTGGTCAGGTACTGACTTTGGATGCCTGTCCAGTGCCTGCTTGAAGACAGCCAGGGGTCTATTGGTAATCCCCCTGATGTATGCTGGGAGGCAGTTGAACAGTGTTGGATCTCTGACACTTACTGTGTTGTCTCTTATCGTGCTAGTGGCACCTCTGCTTTTCATTGGGGGATGTTGCACTGTGTCTTTTGCTTTCGTAGGGAGTGATTTTTGTGTGCAAGTTTGGTACTAGTCCCTCTAAGATTTTCCAGGTGTATATAATCATGTATCTCTTTCTCCTGCATTCTAGGGAGTACAGGTTTAGGAACTTCAAGTGTTCCCAGTAATTGAGGTGGTTTATCGCAGTTATGCGTGCCATGAAGGTTTTCTGTACATTTTCTAGGTCTAGTGTCCAAGCTCCCTCTCCACAGTATGTTAAAAGCACGTGATAGGGGCTTCTTGCAGTTCTTGATGAACATGGAGTTCCACGAGTCTGGGCCTGGGGCAGAGTGCATGGGCATGTCATTTATTGCCTTTTCTAAGGCATTTGGCTTCAGGATAATATCAGATAGGTGTCTCTTTCTCATAAAAATTTGGTTAGTGGCTCCCTAAAAACTGAGTCATATTGGGATTTGAGTAGCTCACTCATTTCCTTGCTGTCATCTGTGTAGGACCCATCTTGTTAAAGTAGGGGCCCAATACTGGATGTTGTTCTCGACTTTGATTTGGTATAAGAAAAGAAATACTTTGGGTTTCTTGCAATTTCATTTATGGCTTTTAGTTCTTCTCGTGTTTCTTGACTCCTGTAAGACTCCTTTAGCTTTAGTTCGATGTTTGCTATTTCTCTGGCCAGTGTCTCCCTTCGTATTGCAGATATATTGGCCTCTTGTCGCCGCTCTGTTATTCTTTGTCTTTGCCTGTATAAGGAGCCTCTCTCTCTTTCTAGTTTACGTCTTCTCCTCCTTTTCCTTAAGGGAATATGCCTTGCGCATACCTCAAGTGCCACAGAGTTGATCCGTGTTGCTTAGTCTATCTTCCCAGTTTATATAATTTAGGACTTTGTTTACTTGGTCCCGCCTTACGTTTTTCTTACTGAAGTTGAATTTGGTGAAGGATACCTCGTGACTGATCTATCCAGATGTCTATCCAGATCCTTCTTGAAGACAGCCAGGGGTCTACTGGTAATCCCTTTATGTATGCTGGGAGGCAGCTGACCAGTCTTGGGCCCCTGCCACTTACTGTGTTGTCTCCAGGTTAAAAATCTGAACAAATATTATGTTTATCTTAACCCAAAAAGTCAAAGTGACTTATTTCTATTAAAGTCCTTGCATATCCAGACAAAGCAAGAATGCTAGGGTGATAAACACCTAAAATGACAATGTTGTGTTCTCTGATGAACAAAACAATCATGCAAAAGATTGTACCATTAGGTATCTATTTAACCCTCAAACGGTCCAAACGTATATATACGTTTTTTCAACATCTGAAAGTATGTAAAAAAATGTAGATCTTCTTTTTTGTTTTACATTTGAAAATGTGTAAAAAAAACTTTTATCTACATTTTTTTTTGTTATATTTGAAAATATGTAAAAAAAAGTAGATCTACTTTTGTAGCAATACGAATTTGAACGTCGATTTCTTTGGACCGTTTAAGGTTTAAGGAACCTATGTAAGGAAACTTGCCCATACATCCTGCCTACCCAGGATTCAAACCAAAGTCCTTTGAGTTATGAACCGAATGCAAGTTTATCCAAGTGTACAGGTATACATAAGTACAATTATGACACATATTAATGCGTGTAAAATACCCCAATGGAAATAAGTCATTTGGACTTTTTTGGGTTATCCTAGGTATTTTACATACATGTTACTATGTCCTAAAGTCAGTACCTGACCAGCCGGACTGTGGTTCATACGTTAGTCTGCGTGTGGCCAGCAGTAACAGCCTGGTTGATAAGGCCCTGATCCACTGCAAGGTCTGGTCATAGATCGGGCCGCGGGGGCATTGACCCCCGAAACCCTCTCCAGGTATACTCCGGGTATCCTAGACAAAACTCTGATAACCATTCACCGTTATACGACAAAACTCATAGAGCACGGAGAGAATAAACACAGTAGCGACCAGTGAAGATGCGGGGCCAGGAGCTGTGACTCAACCTCTGCAACTACAAATAAGTGAATTTCAAAATGTTAAAACTGAAATTTATTCCTAATAAGCACATCACTAATGCAGTTGTTGCCTTTTACTTCACATTACATTTATGGGGAGCTCTAAACCCATAAGAGGTCATAAAATGCCAGGTGAAATAATGCAAACACCTTTATTATTATCATTATTATTAAAATCACAACTAAGCGCTAAACCCGCAAGGATCATACAGCGAGCAAACAGGCTTGATCCAGGGAAAAATGAGGGAAAACACAAATTATCTGGATCAAGAGCCCTTCAGGGGGGGGAGGCTTTCAGTTTAAATATAAAGAACAAGATAAATATATTATTATCATCATACATTATTATTATTATTATAATCAAGGGGGAAGCGCTAAACCCGGAATATCATCATACAGAAACTGTAGAGACAAACACGAATTTCAAAAAAAGTTGATCCCAAAAAATCCCGTATTTTCGTGTACTGTCCTAACGCGACAGCGTCACTAACTAACAATTAACAACCAACAACTATCTATTGATAAACCTAAGTAAATAGATTAAACAAAAGTGTGGATCATTAACACAAAAATAAGAAAATAATAACTGACACTGGGAGAGAGAGGAGCCGCCGCCGCCGCCATGTTTGTGTACATCATATATAAACAATGTTAATTACGCGGGAAAATTTTGAAAATAATAAGTGAGGAAGGAAATAAATAAGTAAATAAGTAAGTAAGCAAGTAAAGTAAGTTAGTTAGTAAATAAGTTAGTTAGTAATTAAGTAAGTAAGTAAGTAAGTTAGTTAGTAAATAAGTTAGTAATTAAGTATGTTAGTAAGTAAGCAAGTTAGTAAGTAAGCAAGTAAGTTAGTAAGTTAGTAAGTAAGTTAGTAAGTAAGTAAGTAAGTTAGTTAGTAAGTAAGCAAGTAAGTTAGTAAGTAAATTAGTAAGTTAGTAAGTAAGTAAGTAAGTTAGTAAGTAAGCAAGTAAGTTAGTAAGTTAGTAAGTAAGTTAGTAAGTAAGTAAGTTAGTTAGTAAGTAAGCAAGTAAGTTAGTAAGTAAATTAGTAAGTTAGTAAGTAAGTAAGTAAGTTAGTTAGTAAGTAAGCAAGTAAGTTAGTAAGTTAGTAAGTAAGTTAGTAAGTTAGTAAGTAAGTAAGTTAGTTAGTAAGTAAGCAAGTAAGTTAGTAAGTAAATTAGTAAGTTAGTAAGTAAGCAAGTAAGTTAGTAAGTTAGTAAGTAAGTTAGTAAGTTAGTAATTAAGTAAGTTAGTAAGTAAGCAAGTAAGTTAGTAAGTAAGCAAATAAGTTAGTTAGTAAGAAAGCAAGTAAGTAAGTTAGTTAGTAAGTAAGTAAGTAAGTAAGTTAGTAAGTAGTAAGTTAATAAGTTAATAAATAAGTTAGTAAGTAAAGAAATTATATTATTATTGATAAAATGATAAAATGATGGCAGAGTACCGTTTACAGCCCTATAACAAGGTTACGGTAAGTCTTCTTCGGGTCAGGTGGAGTACCATTTACAGCCCTATGGCGGGGGCAGCCCTATGGCGGGGGCAGCCCTATGGCGGGGGCAGCCCTATGGCGGGGGCAAAGTGAGTCTTCTTCAGCAAAACGTATGTGCCCAGTGGCCTGGTGGCTAAAGCTCTCGCGTCACACGGTGATCTCGGGTTCGATTCCTGGCGAGGGTAGAAACATTGGGCGTATTTCCTTACACAGGTTGTCTGTTCCCCATAAGTAAAATGGGTACCTGGGTGTTAGCCGACTGGTGTTTACCTGGAGTTTACCTGGAGAGAGTTCCGGGGGTCAACGCCCCCGCGGCCCGGTCTGAGACCAGGCCTCCTGGTGGATCAGAGCCTGATCAGCCAGGCTGTTGCTGCTGGCTGCACGCAAACCAACATACGAGCCACAGCCCGGCTGATCCGGAACTGACTTTAGGTGCTTGTCCAGTGCCAGCTTGAAGACTGCCAGGGGTCTGTTGGTAATCCCCCTTATGTGTGCTGGGGTGTGGGTCGCATCCTGGGACAAAACTGACCTAATTTGTAGGAAATGCTCTGCATAACAAGCGACTTTCTATATAGTAGTATGTCATTGATGTCAGCTATGGTCTGTATACCTTGTACATG